>NW_027418308.1:0-47364 GCF_009905375.1 Apium graveolens | reverse complement strand
AGATCAGAGATTCCTGATCTTCTTCCTTAGCTGCTGCTTCTTCATCATCTAAAACTGGCCTTTTTTGCCCTCTGTTTCTTGTATCTCTTTGGTAGATATGGATTCCTTGGGAGTTTCAGGAACAGTCATTTCTTCTAAGCCTCTTGAGAAGCCTAGATCCCCCAATTGCAGATCCTTCTGAGAAGTCACTTCTCAGTTCTTGGACAAACAGGTCCTGATGTAGAAACCTGTTCCTCACTATCAGATTCATCTCTCAAGCAATCCTCCTTCTCTTTGAGGTGTTTGAGGAACAGTCTTTGTCCTCTTAGACTTGGAAGATGAAGGCTTCACAGGAGGTTCTGAGGATGAGGGTTGAACTGTCTGTGAAGTGAAGAGATATGATTTGAGATATTGCCTGAGTGATGGTTGAGTAGTATGGGTGGTATGTGCTGATGGTTGTTGTGCTGTTTGGGAGGTGGTTGTGGTTGGACATCAGGATAAACAGATCTATAGGAATCAGGATCAGCATTTACTAAGATCTGTTTTACAGACTGAGGAATCTGTAAAGGTCTAACCACTTATTTCTTAGTGTCAGCATTAACCAGGTCATTAAAGTACGTTTTGCAACTTTGAAAGGTGGAATTAAGGGACTGGCTAATTGAGGTTCATCAGTACAAAAGTATATATAAGCTGACAGAATCTAGCAAAGTAAACAACATTCCTATCCTCTGTCATCCTATCCCCAATAAAACCTATTATAGCAGTTGCAAAATCAAAGTGAGATTGGTTAATGATGGCATACCCGATGTGCTGACTTATTATAGGGATGGCATCAAAATTTGAACACTTGTCCCAAAGGCTTTAGTGATGCAGTCGAAGAAGAAGCTCCATTCCCTCCTGATATGAGCCTGTTTCAACTGCCCAAGCTTTGCCAAACTCAGTTCATACCCCAAACTGACCATTACCTCCTGAAGAGCTGATGCCTCTGGAATTGAAAAAGTACATCCTTCTGGGAGATGAAGAACCTTGCGTATTGTACCAGGAGTGACTGTATATGGAGAATCACCCACTTCGAAAACAATACTAGGAGTACCATTTTGACCACCATTATCAAAGTTTCCAGTCCTCCAAAGTGTCAGAACTTGTTGGCTTGAGAAGACTGAAGGTTGGGTCAATGCATACCCGATTTCACTGTGTGCTAGAAGATCTTGCACAAAATGCAATTTAGACGGAGCTTCAGCATTATCAAGAATTGCAGCATAGTTGTTTGGAACAAATTTAGCTCCATCAATGATTAAATCCTTAGGTGCCATGAAATTAATCGAGATTGATAAGTGCCTGTTAGGTGTTTGAGAAAATGTCTATATGAAAACCAACGTAAGAAGAAGAAAGAGAGTAAGAGCAAATAGAGAGAAAAAATATAAAAGTGAATAAAAGATTAAAAAAATCCTCTCTCTGTCTTACTTATACTTTTGAAAAAAATGTAACCGTTGGACACCTGTCAGACATGCAGTAATAACAGATAGTTAATGGGCACGAGAAAACAGTAATCATTACTTACCCAGTTGCAGTTTTTCAAGGAAAAATCGTTCCACTTACCCAGTTATTCCATTAATCAAGGTGAATCAGTTTTAATTCAAAATTGAAACTGTTCCCACTTATTCAATTATTTTTCACTGCAACACCAATATTCTGAAAAAAAATTCGAGTGAAAATGACCATAATAAATCAGATGAGCAAGTACTGATAAAGTAAAATCAGAACTTAAGTTAAAACAGAATTTATATGGTCATCAGAATATGAATATGTATCAGGATTTATCAATGCATTACAACATATCTCAGAGACAAGATCTTGAAACAAAAACAAATTTCATTAATATATCAAGAGAATACATTCATGAAATTTAAATTACATCAGAACTTTTTACAAGATTACCCTAAACTGCTAAACCTAACGTCAACAGCCTTTGTCCTAACTCAAGAAGCATGGCAAGGCTGATGATGAAGAAAAACAGGAAGAAGAAAATAAATCATTTCTTCTTCCTACTCTCGACAAACAGAATAGCGAGTCGTATGATTCGCTCTTGCTGGCGGAGAGCTTCCAGCCTTTCCTCCTCCAATTGCTCCAGATGGCGATGGTAGTCCATGTAGAAGAACAGGAGGTGGATGAGTACCTCCTGGGGAACGGAGTCCCATATCTCATCAGGAATGGCAGTAACGTGCCATTCCTGCTGCCAATCAGCACAGCTCAGCTCCACGTTGAATGTTTCATAGTTCAAAAATATGTTGTAATTGACCATGGTGTTTTTGATAGAAAGAGTATGAAGGTGAGTTTGTGATAAAAGATTTGATGGGAAGGCTGATGTGAAGTGGTTGTTTATATAGGCAAGAGAATGCCAGGAGACGCAAAGTTATTGAATGCTGACAGGTAGAATTAATTCTACCTCGTCTCCCCAGACTTGGAAAAAGAAAAAAACAAGTCATTGGAAAGGTAAAACATGGTTTAATGCGCACAGGTAGCAAGTAAAAATTGACTGTGCATGTACAAGTACCACTATCCCAAAATGTAGTGACTGTTAATCTTCCACTTCAACATATACAGGTTTAAAATGAGACTGTTTTTTAATTTTATCCACAAATAAGTCAAGTAAAGAATCAGACTTTAATATCAGAATTTAGACTTATATCAGAACTTAACGGTCATCAGAACATAATTTCTTAACTCGAAAAATGAATGCCTATCTTAGTAAGTCCTCACACAAATTCTGATTTATATTCTTCAGAACTTAATCATCAGAACATGCAATCAGAACTTGTCCTCAGAATTTGTGCAATGTGACACAATGACTGTTCATCTAAAATAACATAGATCACCACAGTGATTTTCATCATTCATATGGAGTGTTTAGTGTGTGCATTGAGCTAAATATCAGTCAAGGAGTAAAGTCTGATTCACTTCAGTACATCTTAGAAATAAGGCATAACTAAAACTTTGCTAAAAAGCTGTCATTATTCTGAAACCTACTATTGAATGAGTTCATGCTTGAGTCCACCTCAACTATTTTGTGCTAATTTTGTGCATCTTTTTAAATTCCATTTTACAGTGGCTTCTCAGTGTAAGTGAGTCACGACTGCTTATCAGAATTTATGCTATTATCAGAGTATTTCTCCAGTAATCATAGAGTGTGAAAAGTCACCAAGAAAATATTTTGCTTTTCTAATGCATATTTACTTAATACCAGCCATGCACTTGGGTCGTCCCTTCCATATTTTTACTCTAGATCTCAAAGGAGTACCTGATTTTAATCCATGATTATTTTCTTTTTCTTTTGATAAGAGAGGTTTATCAGCACTTAGTATATTCAACAGATTTACTAGCATTAGAACTTAACAGATGAGAAGCAATATTCTAGTTTGTGACTTAGTAATAAGATAGACCAAGTAAACTCAACTAAGCTCAATTATCAGAATTTGCTTGTGTCAATAGATTTCCACAGAAATGATTACTTCTTACATGGGATCCCTTGTTTATTAAAGACTACTAGGTCAGCATCTAGCACAGTTATGCTCATAGGATTGAATAGTTACCTAAACAGACTTATCACTATCAGAGTTTAGTAACATTTATCAGACAACAGTCAGTACTCAAGCACATTTTTCAAATAAGCACATAATACACAAGGAGAGTAAATTCTGTAAATACTGATCATAAAGTCTGATGCATCAAAACAAAACTAAGCAGATTTAGAGAAAGAACCTGAAACCATGCCAAGTTCATTTACCAATCTTGTAAAAGTAGCTTCATACAATGGTTTTGTGAAGATATCTGCTAGTTATTGATCTGTTGGAACAAAGTGCAATTCCACTGTACCTTCATCCACATGTTCCCTGATGAAGTGGTACCTGATGCTGATGTGCTTTGTCATAGAGTGTTAAACTGGATTACCTGTCATAGCAATAGCACTTTGATTATCACAGTAAATAGGGATTTTGAAGTATGTTAACCCATAATCCAGTAACTGATTCTTCATCCAAAGAATCTGTGCACAACAGCTTCCTGCAACAATATATTCTGCTTTTGCAGTTGATGTGGAAATTGACTTTTGTTTCTTGCTAAACCAAGAAACCAATCTGCCTCCAAGAAATTGCCAGCTTCCACTTGTGCTTTTCCTGTCAATTTTGCAACCTGCAAAATCTGCATCTGAGTAACCTATTAGTTTAAAATCGGATTCTCTGGGATACCGCAATCCCAGATCAGCTGTTCCCTTAAGATACTTGAAAATTCTTTTCACGGCTGTTAAGTGAGGTTCTCTTGGATCTGCTTGAAATCTTGCACAAAGACAGGTAGCATACATGATATCAGGTCTACTAGCAGTTAGATAGAGTAGAGAGCCAATCATACCTCTGTAATCAGTAATATCTACTGATTTACCAGTATCCTTATCCAGTTTTGTTGTAGTGGCCATGGGAGTGGATGCACTTGAACAATCTTGCATTCCAAATTTCTTCAGCAAGTTTCTGGTGTACTTAGTTTGACAAATAGAAGTGTTAGGAATGTATGTGCATTAGTTTGATGATATGTTTAACAAAATACTTAAGTAGAAATTTAGTGTCTGTAGCCTCAACGGATAAGACCACTTTGGCTATCCGTTGATGGTGTAGCTTTACTTAGAAATAAGTCTAGTGTTGTAGCATATTTCAGTCTCTGTATTTAAAATGTAATTCTTGGAAGTTGAGAGAAACTATGAGTCATGTTGACTACTAGATGATATGCAGATAGGAAGGCCAATTGTAAATACTTCATGCCTTGTAATTTTGTATAAGTGAAGTGGTATCAACGGATGACTTAAAGACCTTCAACGGATGAGAAGCTAAGCTTCAACGGATGTCTCTAAAGCTTCAACGGATAAAGTCATCAACGGATAACATCCTTCAACGGATGAGTGCATCAACGGATGAAAGCTTCAACGGATAACATCCTTCAACGGATGAGTGCATCAACGGATGAAAGCTTCAACGGATGTTCTGATGATTAGCCGTTGATAAGGGGTAGTTGTACCTACAGACAGAGGCACATGGGTTGATAGAGACAACTGAGATGTGGTAGCCGAATTTCAGGAACAACAGAAAAAGCAGCCGTTCTTCTCTAGTACAAAGATGCAATAGTCAACAAAGTACTGGAGTGAACAGGAAAAGAAGCAAGTGAAGATCTTATTTTATTACTGTATTTTATATTGTTCTTCACTTGTACACTTGGTAATATATAAACCAAGTAGAAGCTAGTAATTAGATGTGAGATTTTCCAGAGCTGTTTAGAAAAATATTGAGAGAAAATTCATCTAGTTTGTACTAGGATGCAGCTGTGATCAACATTGTTTAATCACAGATTTTCTAAAATACCATCTCTGGTGGAACAACAAATCCACCAGAAAAGTTTTTAAGGTCTGTTGTGTTCTTTACATTTGTGCTTGAATATATATCTGTCTGTATTAGCTTAAAGCAATTCACACACTTGTTCTTCTTGAACACACAACTTTCATAAACTGCTCAAAACTTGAAAAAGTTTTGAGATTTACATTCAACCCCCCTTCTGTAAATCTCATTGTTAGTCCACTAGGAATAACAATTGGTATCAGAGCAGGCTCTTGACATACAAAGAGTTTAAAGATCTTGGAATCTAACAAAGATGAGTAAGAAGGATATTGGAGTAAAGATCCCAGTTCTTGACAAAGACAGTTATCACCATTGGAAGGTGAAAATGCACCTTCATCTACTCTCCCAAGATGAAGGTTATGTAAACTGCATTGAGAATGGTCCTCACATTCCCCACAAAGTAGCAACAGTTGCTACAGCCACAGTTGCTGTTGGTCAATCCATTCCAAAACCTAGAGCAGAATGGACAATGGAAGACACAGAAGAAGTCCACAAGGATAAGAAGGCTATGAACATTTTGTTTAATGGTCTTAACATGGATATGTTTGATAATGTGATAAATTGCACAACTGCCAAAGAGGTTTGGGACACAGTTCAACTACTGTGTGAAGGTACAGAACAAGTGAAAGAAAACAAAATGCAGCTTCTCATTCAACAGTATGAATACTTTCATTTTGAAGAAAATGAATCTTTAAATGAAACATTCAATAGGTTCCAAAAGCTGTTGAATGGACTGAAGCTGTATGGAAGAGTGTACCAGGTGAAGGATTCAAATCTTAAATTTTTAAGATCCTTGCCAAAGGAATGGAAACCCATGACTGTCTCCTTAAGAAACTCTCAAGATTATAAGGACTTCACTCTTGAAAGATTGTATGGAATCTTGAAGACTTATGAACTAGAGCTGGAACAGGATGAGGTATTGGAGAAGGGGAGAAAGAAAGGAAGTTCAGTTGCATTGGTAGCTGAAGATGAGAGGAAATGCAGACAAGAAACTGCGAGATCTACATCAAACTCCAAAGATGGTATAAGAAATCAGGAATCAAGCAAGGGGAAAGAGCAAGTTGCTGAAAATGAAGACAACTCCAGCCAAGATGACTCAGATGGTATTGATGAGCATCTTGCATTTCTGTCCAGAAGATTTGCAAAGATGAAATTCAAGAAAAACACTAGAGCCACTAAACCTCACAAAAACACTGTGGACAAATCCAAGTTCAAGTGTTTCAATTGTGGTATAAGTGGACACTTTGCAGGTGAGTGCAGAAAGCCAACTTCTGAAAAGAAGAAATTTGAACAAGTAGATTACAAAAAGAAATATTTTGATCTACTCAAGCAAAAGGAGAGGGCTTTCATTACTCAAGAAAGGGACTGGGCAGCTAATGGAGATGAAGAGGATGAAGATGTGGAGTATGTCAACCTTGCTCTCATGGCTGATTCTGAAGAAAATGAAGTTAGTTCATCAAGCAATCAGGTAATCACTACTGACTTAACACAGCTTACTAAAGAAGAGTGCAATGATGCTTTTAATGACATGTCTACCGAATTGTATCATTTGCGTGTGTCTCTTAAATCTCTTGCTAAAGAAAATAGTAGGATTAGAGAGAACAATCTGTTTTTAAGTAATAGAAATGCTTTGTTAGAAGATAAGATGATTGACCTAGAGAAAACAAAGTTGCATTGTATATCTGTTGAAAATGAACTAGCTGAATCTGTTAAGAAAGTAGAAATACTTTCCAATCAATTAGAGAAAGAGCAAGAGGTGATTAAAGCCTGGAAGACATCTAGGGATGTAAGTGCTCAAATTGCTAAGGTCCAAGGAATTGAATCATTCTGTGAAACTGCCTGGGATAAAAATAAAAAGAAACTGGAATTAATTGATGGGCTGTCAACGGATGTGGAATCAACGGATGATGAAAGTTATCCGTTGAAGGAAGAAAAGGAGCATCCGTTGAAGGTTCCTCAATCAAAACAGGCAGATGTTTCTAAAAGAGAGAATCTAAAGAAACTCAACAAAAAGTTTGGTTCAACTTCAAAGAACTTTGTCAAAGAAGAAGCAAGCACATCCAAAGATGTCAGTAAGGTGAATGTAGGGCACATGACCTTAGAACAGTTAAATAATAGGCTCAAGATGGTTGAGGATAAAAAGGAATCTAAAAGAAAATCCAACAGAAATGGGAAGGTAGGAGTTAATAAACACAACAATTACACACCTGATAGGTATGCTCCTAGAAAAAGCTGTGTGCATTGTAGTAGTGTTAATCATCTATCTGCTAGTTGTAAATCCATTAAGAAGACTCCCATAAATGTACCCTCTTCTATGCCTAATATGTCTGCATCACCTCTGCATGCTATGCCTGTTATGTCTCAACAAAATCCTTATGCACATTTTGTAAACATGCCATATTTTAACAATCCTTATCTTGCTGCATTTAGTATGCCTCAAATGCCATACAATATGCCCATATGGAATAACATGTTTGCACAATCAATGCCTAATAATTTTACAAATGTGCTAAATGATTCTGTGACTAACCCTACACCTCAACCAACTACATCTAAGACCAAGGTTGACTCAAACTTACCTAAGTCTAAAGATGCAGGAGGAATGAAGTCTAGGAGAAAGGCTAACAAGAATGGACCCAAGGAAACTTGGGTACCAAAATCAAATTGATTGATTTTATGGTGTGCAGGGAAATGGAAGAAATCTATGGTACTTGGACAGTGGTTGTTCAAGACACATGACAGGAGATTTCTCCCTGCTCACAGAGTTCAAGGAGAGAGCTGGCCCTAGCATAACCTTTGGAGATGACAGCAAAGGGTTTACTATGGGATATGGCTTGATTTCAACAAGGAATGTCATCATTAATGAAGTTGCATTAGTTGATGGTCTCAAGCACAATTTACTGAGCATCAGTCAACTATGTGATAGAGGGAATACAGTTTCCTTCAATTCTGAAGCCTGTGTTGTCACTAGTAAGAAAGACAACAAAGTGGTTCTAACTGGAGTTAGAAAAGGAAATGTGTACATAGCTGACTTCAACTCTACAGATGCAGAATCCATTACTTGTCTCTTCAGCAAAGCAAGCACAGTTGAAAGTTGGCTATGGCACAAGAAGCTATCTCACTTGAATTTCAAGACAATGAATGATCTAGTCAAAAAGGACTTAGTTAGAGGAATCCCTCTAGTTGAATTCTCAAGGGATGGTTTGTGTGATGCTTGTCAGAAAGGCAAACAAAGGAAAGCATCATTCAAAAAGAAGCTTGAAACAACAATTGATGAACCATTACAGCTGCTACATATGGATTTGTTTGGACCAGTCAATGTATTGTCTATTGCAAGAAAAAGATATTGCTTAGTGATTGTAGATGATTTCTCAAAGTTCTCATGGGTCTATTTTCTTGGATCAAAGGATGAAGCAAGTGAAATCATTATCAATCACATCAGGCAAGTCAACAATCATCCTGACTTGAAGGTTAGAAATATCAGGAGTGACAATGGAACTGAATTCAAGAATTTGACATTAAGGCTGTTCTGTGAAGAAAATGGAATCATGCATGAGTTCTCAGCTCCAAGAACACCTCAGCAAAATGGGGTTGTTGAAAGAAAGAACAGATCTTTAATTGAAGCTGCCAGAACAATGCTTGAAGAATCAAAGTTACCAACATATTTCTGGGCTGAAGCTGTTAATTGTGCCTGCTTCACTCAGAATATTTCTTTGATCAATCAAGCTAAAGGCATGACTCCTTATCAGTTGTTCAAGAGAAGAAAACCAACTCTAAACTTTCTTCATGTCTTTGGATGTAAATGCTTTATACTGAGGAATCAATCTGACCATAAAGGGAAGTTTGATGCAAAGGCTGATGAAGGGATATTTGTTGGTTACTCAGCTGGAAAATCTTATAGGGTCTACAATCTAAGAACCAACATTGTTATGGAATCTGTGCATGTTGTGTTTGATGATAAAAAGATTGATGGACTAACAGATGAGGGACATAATGAGAGACTCAAATTTGACAACATTGAGATATATTGTGATGATAGTGAAGAGGAGACTGATGGAGATGACACTTCAAAAGGGATTCAAAACATGCCCTTGGATAATGCACAAAATACTGCATCCGTTGATAGAGGCAATGCAGTATCCGTTGAAAGACATAGTGCATCATCCGTTGAAGTACAAAATGAAGCATCCGTTGATCATAGTTCATCAACGGATAATCGATTTACATCATCAGTTGATAGAACTCCAAGTTCCCTGCAAAGGACCAACAACTCAGGGGGAGTTTCAACTAGTCAACACTCTGTCTCACATCATGACAATACTGAGGCCACCTCATCTAGAGCACATCTTCCACCACAAAGGAAATGGACCAAGAATCATCCCTTTGAACTGATCATTGGTGATGCATCATCTAAAGTGCAAACAAGAAAAGCCACTCAAGATGAATGTCTGTATAGTAGTTTTCTGTCTCAGGAGGAACCTAAGAAAGTGGAAGAAGCTCTATTGGATCCAGATTGGATATTAGCTATGCAGGAAGAGCTGAACCAATTTGAGAGAAACCAAGTATGGAAGCTGGTACCCAAACCAAAGAACAAGAGTCCTATTGACACAAAGTGGGTATTCAGAAACAAGATGGATGAAAATGGCATTATCATAAGGAATAAAGCCAGACTGGTTGCTAAAGGCTATTCTCAGCAAGAGGGAATAGATTTTGATGAAACATATGCTCCTGTTGCAAGACTTGAAGCCATCAGAATATTTCTAGCCCATGCAGCCCATGCCAATTTCAAAGTCTATCAAATGGATGTCAAGAGTGCATTTCTAAATGGGAAATTAGAGGAAGAAGTCTATGTAAGTCAACCTCCAGGATTTGAAGATCCAAATTTTCCAGACTATGTGTATTATCTGTTGAAAGCACTCTATGGACTGAAGCAAGCACCTAGAGCCTGGTATGAAACCTTATCAAAATTTCTTTTGGAGAATCACTTCACTAGAGGTACTGTTGATAAAACTCTCTTCTTTAGGGATGTTAATGGCTCTAGTATACTTGTTCAAATTTATGTAGATGACATAATATTTGGCTCTATAGATGATAAACTTTGCAAAAAGTTTGCTAAGCTAATGCAAAGTAATTATGAAATGAGCCTAATGGGAGAACTAACCTATTTTCTTGGTTTACAAGTTAAACAAGTTAGTGATGGAATTTTCATTAGTCAAACTAAATATATTTATGATCTTTTAAAGAAGTTTGACTTAATGGAATGTTCATCTGCAAAAACTCCCATGGCCACTGCCACCAAACTTGAATTAAATAAGACTGAAAGGTCTGTGGATATTACAAGTTATAGAGGCATGGTTGGTTCACTTTTATATTTAACTGCTAGCAGACCAGATATAATGTTTGCTACATGTCTATGTGCTAGATTCCAAGCTGATCCTAGGGAGTCTCACTTAATTGCTATCAAAAGGATTTTCAGATATCTCAAGGGTACACCAAATTTAGGTATTTGGTATCCTAGAGAATCTGGCTTTGATCTAATTGGTTATTCAGATGCAGACTATGCAGGTTGCAAAATAGATAGGAAAAGTACAACAGGCTCCTGCCAATTCCTGGGAAACAAGCTTGTATCATGGTTTAGCAAAAAGCAAAATTCAGTCTCTACTTCTACAGCTGAGGCTGAATACATTGCTGCTGGAAGTTGCTGTTCTCAAGTGTTATGGATGAGGAACCAACTCCTTGACTATGGACTTCATGTTGATAGAATTCCTATCTTTTGTGACAACACAAGTGCCATAGCCATAACAGAGAATCCTGTGCAGCACTCAAGGACCAAGCACATTGATATCAAGTACCACTTCATTAGGGAGCATGTCATGAATGGTACAGTGGAACTACATTTTGTTCCAAGTGAACAACAAATTGCTGACATATTTACCAAGCCACTTGATGAATCAACATTCACAAGATTGGTAAGTGAGCTAGGTATGCTTAATTACTCTTAAAATTCATGTCTTTATTGCAATTTGAATTGAAGCCTGAAATATATTAGTTGCTAAGAACAAATTTGACTTTTAACATAGTTTATTCCATCAACGGATGTTCCCTATCCGTTGAAAGTCAAAATTGCTCTATCAACGGATAATCATTATCCGTTGAAAGACAAATACATTTCTGGAATTTTATCCGTCAACGGATAAAACTGAAGTACCTTTCAACGGATGACAATTTGCCTTATCCGTTGAAATGTCACATCAATCGATTCAGGTGTTTAACAGCCGTTGATTCTATTCTCTTAACCGTTGATACTCATACATACATCTGTATGTATTGGTTTTAAAGGTAGTTTTTAGAATACTTACAGTTTATTCTTAAAACGGCTGAAATTCACTAACGCATATTTATTGATAAATCTTTATTTTATATTTTTGTTTATTAATTTGAGAAAGCATATAAGTCCTTCTGATTGTTCATTTTTACTTTACGCTTTCTTAAAATTTCAAGCATTTACCATTTTCTCTCTGCAAAAACTTCAAGTTATTCTCTGCAATTTCTACTCACAACAATGGCACCAGTCGTGAAGATTATGTCTCAATCTGGGTTCATCTATGAAAAGAACAATTTCATAGCTTTGGTAGAAAAGAATGAAGCCCACTCAGACTATCACAAAATGATGGACTTCATCAAAAACTGTAAACTTAGCTATGCAATGCTGGAAGCCCCAACAATTTTCTGTGAAGTAGTTGAGGAGATTTGGACAACTGCTGAGTTCAACTCCATGGATATGACTATCTCCTTCACTCTCAAAGGTAAAACTCACTGTATTAACTGTGATGATTTACAAGCATGTTTTAAATTGTCTGAGAACAATGCCATGACACCACACACTGATAGTGATGTATCCAGCATGTTAGATTCCATAGGTTATTCTCTTAACTCTGCTAATTTAGGGAGTATTAGAAGAAAAGGCCTTAGGAAAGAATGGAGTTTCCTTGGGGATGCCTTTATAAAGGTTTTCTCTGGGAAAATTAGTAATTTTGATGCCATAACTTCATCTCTGGTTAATATGCTCTATATGCTTGTTTCTGATAGGTATTTTAACTTTAGCAACTATGTGATGCTAGAATTAGGTACTAGATTAGGTAACAAAGCTAATAGACCTAATAACATCTATTATGCTAGATTCTTTATGTTATTGGCTAACCATGTTGCTGAAGGTTTAGTCATAATCAATGAGAATAATAAACTCAAGTGCTGGGCACAAGAGAAAAGAGTTCTTGCAGACTTGATGAGAATGGATCTTAACAGCAGTGTGTCATTGGTATATTTACCAATCATGAATGCACCTCAGGTAGGTGAGGTAATTGCTTCTACAACTCCTACTTCTTCCAACCCCTCTATTTCTTTATCTTCTAGTGTGGCCATGAAATCTGTGATGCCCCAACAGATTTCTACCAAGGTCACCAAAACTAAACTTTCAAAATCAAAGACAAAGAAATCCACCTCTGTTGTTTCTCAAAAGACAACAGTTGTAACACCAACTATTAACCCTGAGGTGAGTGAACAGGGTGTGAGTGGTGAGGGGAGGGGTGAACATCAAAGAAACCCCCAGGATAAGGAAGGAAAGTTGAGTGCTTCCCAAGCTAGCCAAGCCACAGTTTCTCAAAAAGCTGTGGTGGTTGAAAAGGTATCTAGCACATCCCTAGTAGCATCCTCCCAAAAGGATGTTACTATTGAAAATAGTTCCAAACCAGGAACACAGAACAAACGAGGGAGGGACACTAAAGCCAAACACTCACCAACAAAAGCCTTTATTAGAAGAAAGAAGGCTAGAACCCAATCTTCTACACAGGGTGCACACACTGCACAGATACATCCATCTGTATCTATGCCTTCTCAAACTCAGTTTGATGTGACTCCAATAAATGTGGAGTCACAGCCCCATTCTCTCACAATAATCACACATCAATCACCAAACACTTCATCACCATCTCTGGATGTGGATATGTTATTCCCATCAATTCCTGATTCTCCCTCTTTACAACTCAGGGAGAAGCCCCACTCAAATACAGGTGATCATCATCTCTTGGATGATTTGTTGGATCACCCGCAAATTCTTTCAGATATAATTGAAGGATCTGTGTCACCACATCTCAAATCAATCTACACAGATTCAACAGTTATATCACTTTCAATTTCAACTTCTTTTCCTTCTTCAACGGATATCACTCATCCGTTGACAAGTGGTTGTTCTTCAACGGATAAGCTTAACAGCAGTTATCCGTTGATAACATCAGTTTCACCTTCAACGGATATTCCACATCCGTTGACAGTCTCTACACAAATAACTGAATTAATCCCAAGTGTAGAAGACATGAATACTGTGCAATCACTCTTAGGATTGAGGGAAGGGAGTGACAATTTGAGTGAGAGGCTGGGTTGCTCCCAGGCAAAAGGAGAGATTGAGAGCTCAAAAATGCATGCTATTTCTTCCAGCATGGCAAAAGTAAGTGAGTGGAGTACCACCTTAGTAGGTGAAGGTGAGGGAGTGAGTTGTGTGAGCCAGGGGGAGCCCCTGATGCAAGAACATAGAGAAAAAGAGAGAAAAGCAGGTACAGTAGATACAAGGGTGGAACCAGCCATTGCTAATGAGTCAATGATTGTGGATGATGCTGAAAAGGAAAGACAATTTCAGCAACATTACAAAGCTGTAATTGATAACATTTCCTTGGATGCTGACACTTTTACTCATCCTGTGACAGCCTATCAACTGTTGGCTGCTCAGGGCAATGAGAAAGCAGAAAGGTCACTACATCTAGTGCACACAACAGAATCTCTTCAAAGGGATAAAGCTGCCATTAACAAAATGCCTTCTACAGCTGGTGAGCCATCTGAGGAATTTGGAGCAAATTCTGATGATGATGACTCTATTTCTTTTGATGGAAGCATGAACTTAGGGGGAGATGAAGGCCCTAGTTCAATTCCAAATCTACCTGAATGGGCCTTGACTAAGGAGTACAGATCAGGGGAATTCAATGTCTCTTTAGTCAAACAAATCAACACTATTCAACAGGCCATTCAGAATACTTCACATGCAAGTATCAAGGCTATCCTTCAAGCTCACCTGGACTCACTGCATCTCATGAAGCTGTAGCAAGTGAAGCAGAATCTGAGTATGGATGATCTCAGGAAGGATATTGCTGACTTGAAAACCTATACTTCAGAAAAATTGGATTCAGTCATGCCCTATGGTACATTGCAGGACTTGGTTTTGAGATTGAAGAAAGAATCTGTTACTGAAAAACGGTTGGCCAAGTTAGAAGACAGAGTTCAAGTTATTGAAAATTCTGTGGCCACCATTCTTCACAATCAACAATCTCAAACCAGTCTCCTAATGCAGCTGGCAAAAGCACAAGGCTTGACCCCTCTCCTTGATGATAACAAAAAGGGGGAGAGTAAAAGGGAAGGGGAAGGAGAGCCATCTACAAAAGTCAACATATCTAAAGTGCTAGTTCCTGCCATCACTACTTCTCCAATCATTCAAATCAAGGGCAAGCCTGATGGAATTGATTTGATTCAGCTAGCAGCAGCTGAAATTCAAGTGAAAGAGCAAAGGAGGAGAATTGATGAAAGGTTGCAACTGTTGTTTGGTTCTACACAAGACAAATCAACATCTGTGAAATACAGCACAAAAATTGAACCAATCAACATGGAGCTCATGCCAGTAGGGAGTCATAAGGATGGAGAAGCTTCTTCCAAAGAACTACAAGCTATAATTCTCAAGCCCAATGAAAGATCCAATAAGGACTCAACAAAGAATCCTTTAAAAGAAGTGGACTTTCCTCCTCCAAAAGCTGATGAGAACAAGATTTTAGGCAGAAGTATTGCTTATCTCAAAAAGACCATGGATGAGGCTGTAAGGAGAAATAGAGCTATTATCATTAGAGAGGGACAGAGCATATGTGTGATGCAAGGACATCCCAAATTCTCAATAGCCAAGAAGGAAGAAGACAAGCAATTAAAGGCTGACAAAAGAGCACAAGCAAAGCTTGAACAACAGCTAAAGTCAAGTCTAGTTGAAAAAGAAAAAGGGATTGAAGTCAGGGGTGAAGACAAGACTACAAACCTAGATGAGGTTTTAGGGAGTATATTTGGTGAGAGTGTGGAAGAAAGAGAGGAATGGCAGAAGGGAAACAGAAGAAAGGCCAAGGCACATAGAAGGAGTGGAGATAACACTGAAGTAACCAAATCTATATCTAAACCACTACCTTCCATACCTGAACCCCTTGTTGCTGATCCCACAATAAACATCCATGGTGAACCAATCATTCCAAAAGAGGAACCTATTGATTGGGACACTATCAAATTGCCTACCTTTCTAACCACTCTTCCACTACCAAAGAAACAGAAAAGAAAACCAAAATCTACACCTCCCATAACCTCTAAGAAATTCACTCAAAAACAAAAACCTAAGCCTAAGTCACCCATTTCTAAAGATGATTATGTTCACATCTGTGACATAAAAGAAATTTCAGACATTGAACTCTATCTGGATGAGCTGGAGGATGTAAGGGGAATAGCTGCCTACAGACAGTTACCAGAGAGATTAGTGTTCAGATATAAAGGAGCTGGGGAAAGAACATGGCCTCTCCACAGGATTCTGGATGAAGGCTACTCTACCTTGATTAGAGTCTATTCAGCTATACAAAAGGATTCTGGCTTTACCAGAACTGCCAAGACTGAAATTCTCAACAAGATAGCCAGTATAAGGAAAACTTGGAGGGAGCCTAATGCTTTACCCAGGACTTTACTCATTCAAGAAAGGGAAATGAAAATTCTCAAATCACCTCATTGGTTGATGGAATTTAGAGATGACAAAGGAGTCAGAAGATTTTTCAGACTTGAAGACCAACTCAAGATTGCCAGCAATGAAACTCTCAAAGAAATGCAATCTAAGTTGGATGTCAGTGTTGAAGATGAAGCTGAATTCTTCAGACAACTCCAACTCCAAATTGAGGAAAATGACAAAAGGCTAGGAAAGAAAACCAGGGAACAAAGAAGAAAAAGATGATTTGCTCAGACTAAAGGAGTGTCCTTGGAAACACTGTAAATCTTCAATTATCTCCTAGTACATACACTTTTGCAGCATTTTTAAATTTCTACTTAGTTTCAATTCATATATCTGTTAAGTGTTTTGTTATCATCAAGTTAACCCTGAATTTATGCCTACAATTCTTATAGACATAAATAGGGGGAGATTGTTAGGAATGTATGTGCATTAGTTTGATGATATGTTTAACAAAATACTTAAGTAGAAATTTAGTGTCTGTAGCCTCAACGGATAAGACCACTTTGGCTATCCGTTGATGGTGTAGCTTTACTTAGAAATAAGTCTAGTGTTGTAGCATATTTCAGTCTCTATATTTAAAATGTAATTCTTGGAAGTTGAGAGAAACTATGAGTCATGTTGACTACTAGATGATATGCAGATAGGAAGGCCAATTGTAAATACTTCATGCCTTGTAATTTTGTATAAGTGAAGTGGTATCAACGGATGACTTAAAGACCTTCAACGGATGAGAAGCTTAGCTTCAACGGATGTCTCTAAAGCTTCAACGGATAAAGTCATCAACGGATAACATCCTTCAACGGATGAGTGCATCAACGGATGAAAGCTTCAACGGATAACATCCTTCAACGGATGAGTGCATCAACGGATGAAAGCTTCAACGGATGTTCTGATGATTAGCCGTTGATAAGGGGTAGTTGTACCTACAGACAGAGGCACATGGGTTGATAGAGACAACTGAGATGTGGTAGCCGAATTTCAGGAACAACAGAAAAAGCAGCCGTTCTTCTCTAGTACAAAGATGCAATAGTCAACAAAGTACTGGAGTGAACAGGAAAAGAAGCAAGTGAAGATCTTATTTTATTACTGTATTTTATATTGTTCTTCACTTGTACACTTGGTAATATATAAACCAAGTAGAAGCTAGTAATTAGATGTGAGATTTTCCAGAGCTGTTTAGAAAAATATTGAGAGAAAATTCATCTAGTTTGTACTAGGATGCAGCTGTGATCAACATTGTTTAATCACAGATTTTCTAAAATACCATCTCTGGTGGAACAACAAATCCACCAGAAAAGTTTTTAAGGTCTGTTGTGTTCTTTACATTTGTGCTTGAATATATATCTGTCTGTATTAGCTTAAAGCAATTCACACACTTGTTCTTCTTGAACACACAACTTTCATAAACTGCTCAAAACTTGAAAAAGTTTTGAGATTTACATTCAACCCCCCTTCTGTAAATCTCATTGTTAGTCCACTAGGAATAACAAGAAGTGCCTTCTTCATTCGGCTTGACTTGAAGGCCCAGAAAATAGCTAAGTTCCCCCATCATACTCATTTGATACCTTGACTGCATCAGTTTGGCAAACTTCTTGCAAAGTCTGTCATTTGTAGACCCAAAAATGATATCATCAACATAAATCTGGACCAGAAGTAAGTCATTTCCATGGTTGAGGTAGAACAGTGTTTTGTCTATAGTTCCTCTGTTAAATCCACTTTCCAGAAGAAACTGAGCTAAAGTCTCATACCATGCTCTAGGTGCTTGCTTAAGTCCATAAAGTGCTTTATCAAGCCTGTAGACATAATCTGGATGTTTGGAATCTACAAAGCCTGGAGGTTGTTCAACATATACTTCCTCCTCCAATTTTCCATTGAGAAAAGCACTTTTCACATCCATTTGAAAGACAGTAAACTTTTTGTGAGCAGCATAAGCCAAAAATATCCTTATGGCTTCTAACCTAGCAACTGGTGCAAATGCTTCATCATAATCAATTCCCTCCTGTTGAGAATATCCTTTTGCAACCAGCCTTGCCTTATTCCTTGTAATTATGCCATCACTGTCAGTTTTGTTTCTGAATACCCATTTTGTACAAACAACAGATCTATTCTTTGGTCTTGGTACTAGGGTCTAAACTTTGTTTCTTTCAAATTCATTTAACTCTTCCTGCATTGCTTGCACCCAATCATCATCTTGAAGAGCTTCTTCCACTTTCTTTGGCTCAGTTTGAGAAAGAAAAGAATTGTAAAGACATTCGTTTGAAGTACCTGTTCTAGTTCTGACACCTGCATCAGGATTTCCGATTATCAAATCAGGTATATATGATTTAGCCCACTTCCTTGCAGATGAAAGGTTTTCTCTAGAACTGGATGCTCCCCCATGATCCATGCTGTCTTCAACTTCATTTTCTGATGCTCCCCCTGAAACTATGCTCTCTGAGTTGGATTCTTCAGAATTTAGATTTTCAGAACTATCAGAACTTGGCTTATCAGAACTTGACGAATCAGAACTTGAAAAGCCAGATGTATGTTCTGATGCTTCTTGAGATGTGGTAAGATCTTGAGTATGTTCCCCCTGTATAAGTGCATCTCCCTTTGACGTAGTCACCACAGTTTTAATAACATCAGAGTTTAATCCATCAGAGTTGGCATTATCAGGACTTAGATTGTCAGGATTTTCAGTATCAGAATTTGAGTCTTCATTTTCAAATCTCAGCTGATCATGATCAATAAAATCTTCAAGTCCAGTAATCTTCTTGTCATCAAAGGAGACAACATTGATAGATTCCATGACCACTCTTGTTCTCAAATTATAGACTCTGAAGGCTTTTGTGGAAAGTGGATATCCAACAAAGATTCCTTCATCAGCTTTTAGATCAAATTTGGATAGCTGTTCAGGATGAGTCTTAAGAACAAAACACTTGTATCCAAATACATGAAAGTACTTCAGATTTGGCTTCTTTTTCTTCACCATCTCATATGGTGTTTTTCCTTGCTTGTTAATGAGTGTTGCATTTTGAGTAAAACAAGCAGTCTGCACAGCTTCAACCCAGAAATAGGTTGGAAGCTTTGCTTCTTCAAGCATTGTACGTGCAGCTTCAATGAGAGTTCTATTCTTCCTTTCAACAACTCCATTTTGTTGTGGAGTTCCAGGAGCAGAAAATTCCTGCTTAATTCCATGATTTTTGCAGAAATCTTCCATTATCAAATTCTTGAACTCAGTGCCATTATCACTCCTTATGGTTTTCACAGAATCTTTGACCAATTTATCCAGATGTTTGACATGATCAATCAAGATAGATGTAGTTTCACTTTTTATGTGCAAGAAATACACCCATGTGTATCTGGTGAACTCATCCACTATGACCAACGTATATTTCTTCTTTACAATAGACATGACATTCACTGGACCAAATAGATCAACATGTAGTAGATGATAAGGCTCAAGAATTGATGATTCAGTCTTGCTCTTGAATGAAGATTTTCTTTGTTTGGCCTTCTGACAAGAATCACAAAGGCCATCAGGAGCAAATACTGACTTTGGCAGTCCTCTCACAAGATCTTTCTTGACCAGCTCATTTATATTGTTGAAATTTAAATGAGAGAGTTTCTTGTGCCAATTCCAGCTTTCTTCAATTGATGCTCTACTCATCAGACAGATTCCAGAACCGTCAGTACTTGTTGAAAGCTTGGCTTCATAAATGTTACCACGCCTGTATCCTTTCAGAACAACTTTTCCTTTAGATTTACTCACAACTTCACAGTGTTCTTCAAAGAAATCAACATGATAACCTCTGTCACAGATTTGACTTATACTCAGCAGATTGTGTTTAAGTCCTGAGACCAGAGCTACTTCTCTAACGATGTCATTCCCAAGATTGATATTGCCATATCCCAATGTTTTTCCAATATTGCCATCTCCATAAGAAACACTTGGGCCAGCTTTCTCCACAAAGTCTGATAGCAGGGCCTTATTTCCAGTCATATGTCCTGAACATCCACTGTCCAGAACTAGGATATTTTTCCTGTTGCCCTGCAATCACAAAGACCACTAATGATTAGTTTTAAGGACCCAGACTTGCTTGGATCCTTTGGCCTTAAAGTTTGTTAACATTTGCAGCGGATTTAGCATAAGAGTTTATGTTAACATTTTTCTTATCAGAACTTAAACTATCAGAATTTGAATCAGAATTTACACTAGAAGGAACAATGGAAACTTTCTTCAAAGAAGGTTTTATTTGATAATAATCATAGTACAAACTATGATATTCCTTACAAGTATAAATGGAATGCCATAAACTACCACAATGAAAACAAGGATTTTGTGGTTTATATCTAACAGACTGACTCTTAACTCCTGACTTTGAAGGTAAGGAGTTTATGTTCTTATTCTTCCTGCAAAGAGAAGCCAGATGGTTAGAACTTCCACAATTATGACACATTTTCCTAGGAGCTTCAGGAACAGGCTTATAATTATTGCTTTTTTTCACACCTTCCTTTCCATTCCTATTTTTCGTAGGTGATTTTACCTTGTTTGCATTCTTAACATCTTTCAACTTATGCTTAAGCTGCTTCTTAGTCATTAAGCCTATGTTTACTTCAGCTGTCTTTTCCTGTTTTAGTTTGTCAGAAGTTAATCCCTCTTTAACTTCTGATTTATCATTATCAGACTTTACAGTTACAAACTTAACAGATTTTAACTTTGGTTTTTGCTTAACAACAACAGGCTTAATTTCTACAGTTCCTTTATCATTCTTATCCTCTCCATAACCTAAGCCCTCTTTCCAATTTTCACTACTTAGCAAATTTTGAGTTGTTCTACCAGAGTTAGTCCAAGTCCTGATAATCTCTCTTTCCTTTTCTAACTCAGTTTTTAGAGATTCATTCATTTTTAGCACTTCATCCCTAACATAAAAAGCATCATCTCTATCCTTCTGAGTTTGATGGAACATAACTAACTCTTTTTCTTAGAAATCATTTCTTTTCTTAAAAGCAAGTTTTTCAGAAGTTAATCTTTCACATGTTAAAGTTTGATCTCTATAACTAACAAACATGGTTTTAAGATATCTTCTCAACTCATTAATATCATCAGTATGAAAAGCATAAGTAGTCTGAGGTACCTTTGTTTCAGCAGCTTCAGAACTGCTATCAGCACTTTCTTTATCAGTATTTGCCATCAAAGCATAGTTCTCCTCACTTTCAGAGTCTGAGGTGTCTATCCAGCTTTTCTTCTTTGTGACAAGAGCCTTGCCTTTGTCACCCTTCACTTTCTTGCAGTCAGGAGATATGTGGCCTTTCTCACCACAGTTATAGCATTTGACATTGGTATAATCTCCTCTATCAGACTTTCCTCCTCTGCCCTCAGATCTTCTGAAATTCTTCTTATCAGAACTTGTGCCTTTCCTGGAAACTTCTTTCCCTTCCTGAACTTCCTGTATGCAATCTTTGTGATCCCTTTCACCATAAGAGCACACAGCTTCATCATCTCCTCATCAGCATCAGTCTCAGGCAAGCTTTCAGAATCTAAGTCATCATCACTTTCAGAACTCGATGACTCAGTATTAGACTTTGTGAAAAGAGCTTTACCCTTGTCTTTCCTTGAGGTAGCTGCCTTGGGGGATTCTTCTTCAGCCTTAAGAGCAACTTTCCTTGACTTTCCTCCTTTCCTCTTGCTTCTTTGTTCCATCTCAAGTTCATGAGCCTTGAGTATTCTATAAATTTCATCAAAAGTTGTTTCATCAAGATTGTAGTTGTCTCTTATTGTTGTTGTCTTCAAATCCCAGCATTCAGGAAGAGCTAACAGGAATTTAAGGTTTGAATCTTCAAGATCATACTCCTTATCAACCAATGACAAATCATTCAAGAGTTTGACAAATCTATCATATAAATCAGTCAATTACTCATTAGCCTTTGAGTCAAAGTGTTCATACTCTTGAGTGAGTATTGTCTTCCTGTTCTTCTTAATTGTATCAGTTCCCTGACACCTTATTTCCAGAGCATCCCATATCTCCTTAGCAGTCTTACAGTTAATTACCCTGTTTGACATTACATTATCAATGGCACTATACAGTAAGTGTCGTACCTTAGCATCCTTAGCAATTGATGCGATATCTTCAGCAGTATAATCACTCTTCTCCTTTGGTACGGTCTTTGCTGCTTCACCTGCAACTGCAACAGTGAGCTTGGTTGGTTTGTGAGGCCCTTCCTTGATTCTATCAAGATATTCTGGATCTGTTGCTTCCAGGAACATGGTCATCCTCACCTTCCATATGGGATATTCAGATGGTCTCAGTATGGGAACTTTGATGGTCTCATACCGACTTTGAATTTGTGTCTTTGGTGGTTCTTCAGTTTTGGTAGGCTTAGTTGGAGTTTCTGTGTTAGACATGATTGTGTTTGGATCTTAAATTGTATGTGCGTTAACAGATCGGCTCTGATACCACTTGTTAGGTCACACACACTGTAGAGGGGGTGAATACAGTGTGAAGTACAATCAAATCGAACTTTAATATCTCAAGTAACAGAAAACAAACTTTATTGAAACAATAAACTCTGTTACATTATGGAATTGTTACCTCTCAGTGATGAATAATTATCACGAGAGCTGTTAGGGTTACAATGAATAATCTTCTCGAATATGATAACACTTATAGTGTAAACCCTAGGTCTGTGTTTATATACTACACAGTTACAAGATAATCGCTAATTGATATGGAATATAATTCTGCTTCCTAAAATATATCAATCAGATATCTTTTCTTCCAAGTATTCTATTCTTCATAGAATTCCTTCTTCATGCATATCTCTTCTTATGTTTATCTCAACCTTCTTTCCTTTAATCATCTACTGTCCTTATCTGAACGTCCTTCAGCACTTAAGTTCTGATATCCATCTTCTGATGATTATCTCCTGATAATATAAGTACTGATATCCTTAAGTCCTGACTTCCAGTAAGTACTGATTTATCCTGTTTAAGTAAGATCTGAAAACTAAACATAAATCACATTAGCCATGATATTATCAAATATATCTAACAGTATATAAACCCACTTCCCTTCCCCCTTTTTCTTTTTCCTCCCGTGCACCCACTTTCCCCTTCTCTTTTCTTTTCTTTCTCTCTCGAACACTCTCACTCTCTCTCTCTCGGCTCTCTCCATCTCTCATCTTTCTCACTTGAATGCAACCCTCAAAACTTACTCAAACTCAAAGATATTGCTACCTTTAGTCTTTATCTTCGGTATACTTCTCGATTCCCATTTGCATGTAAGTGTTTGTAAGAGTTTTGTTGATTAATCACTATGGTGGTGTTCAAGGAAAATAATTTCTTGAAACATAACTATAAGAGTGATTTCAAGAGATTTTTGGGGTCATAAACTCGAGAGGAGACCCGTTATGGGCTCTCTCAAGTTCGACCACCACCGGCTATGATCCAAAGGAGAGCCGGTGGAGGTTTATGATATGATAATTTGATTTTAAGCTTTGCATGTTATGGTTTCTTGAAAGCTTGAAAAAGGGTTTTATTTCTTTTGTTGAAACTCGAATGTGTGATTGATAAAATGGTTGCATTGATTGTTTTAGGAAGTAAATGGATGTGTGTAAGTGATTGTTGTTTAGAAAATCAAAAATTACGGTTTGCATGTGAGTTTTAATTCGGCTTTATGCTAATTAGAAAGAGGAATTGGATTTGATGAGTTGATCTTAGTAAACACTAAGCTTATATAGCCTAAAAAGTGATTACATGTTAGTTTTAAAGAAGATCAAGTTGTGCATGTCAATGTTTAGTCCTTGAGTTGTGAATTTGAGTCTTGCCGAATGGAAAATGAGTTTAAAATGGGATTAATTTGAGGATTAAGTGGATTCATGTTGATTGAATGGATTGATTAAGTTGAAGTTACTAGGTAATGCATGGTTCGGTATTTAAATGAATGGAATGATCTAGTAAAGGATTAAAACAAGTGGGAAATGTGATATATAACCTTGCATGTCAAAATTGATTCTTGCATGTTTGATTTATGGAAAAACCCGAATGGGTCTTAGGAGTAAAAAAAAGAGGAATTAAGATGGTTTTGTCAATTATCTTAATGGCTAGTGAGAACTTGATTGCATGATAAAGATTGAGTGGTTTTTATGTTCGAATTTTGATAATTAAAAGAAAGTGTGGATTTCAATTTTTAATGTGTTTATGATTCGGATTTTTGATAAAAAAGGATGAGGTTAAGTGAGTAAATGACTCTTGTGATTTGCATTAGTTGTGCATGATTATATGAGATTGAAATTGAATATATATGGTTGTGTTTTGTACGTATAGTTCGAATTAAGGAATAAAAGAAAAAGGAAATAAAATCGTTTGTTATTAAGAGCTATAAAGGGATAACTATGGCCGTAAAAGAGTTATATTAGTGTGATTTGAGAAATAGCTAAGGTTAAGCAAGTACGCTTTGATTGTTAAGTGTATAAGGATATAAAAGTTACGAGAAAAGGGTTATGCTATATGCTATGTGCTATGTGCTTATGTGTATAAGCTATAATCGTATACTCGAGTCAAAGATATAATCGAGTTATCGTATTGAGTGATCGTTCCGGGAACGAGAGTTGAGAATCTGATTAAGGTTTTGGTTTTGGATTGTAGATTCGGAGCGTGAGGGCATTCAGGCTAGGAAAGGAAAGGATATACTAGGTGACAGTAGTTCAACCTTCAGGAAAGCAAATTCATGCAAGTAACTCTGATTACTTGTGTAAATGGTTATAAAGAGAATGTTGTTCATACCATGTAGAGTATTGAACTGTTTAATTATGAAACCTTGATATTTATTTGAGATACCCTGCCTTTGTTCTTGATAAACAGTTATTGATAAGCTTAATGATTCAACCCTTTGATAATATGTTCTTTCTGTTCAAGTTATTTATTAAGCCATGGATTATATTGAACCCTCTGATTATCCTTGTTAACCCTGTTTAATGATACCCTGTTTTCCTGATCACCCCATCGATCCCTAAACAGATGTTGATCCTTCTAACTTAAGTGCCTTGTTATCCTTGATACAAAATCCTTATGATTTGTTCCTTGTTTATCTTTGAATCACTCCCTGAACTTTGTTTCCTCTAAATCTGACTTAAGAATGAGTTTCGATTGGAAGCGTCCGAATGATTTCATATTCTTGGTAATGATAAAATGAGTTTTAGAAAACCTATTTGTTTTTCCAACTCAAGCTTTTCTAAATGAATTCCTGATGGATTGGATTGGGACGTAAGAGGCTAGTGGGTCTAGTCTAGTCATGGTAAGAGGCTAGCGGGGCTAGTCCAACTTAAGGCTGAAATTATGCCGATTGGTACCTTAAAGACCGGGTGGAGGTCGGTACGAGCTGATCACCCGTATTATAATAAAATGGAAAGATAAAGTGATCCAATCAAGGGTTCTAATTGGTTATTTAAAAGGGAACTGGAACTTTCTGTTCAGTAAATTGATTCTTGAAAATGAAAATGGTTTTGAAAAGAGTTGATTATGTTAATGTTAATGTGAAGCTTAAAGCTCAAGAACCCTGATTCTTGCATTTGTTGATCATATGAGTGATTCCATATAATGAAATACTGTTGCTTTCCTCTATTGAAAGATCTATTCTGATCCTTTAATGATTTGTGATGAATGTCGGCTTTCGTCCTGCTTTGAGCCTTGTTCCTTGAAAGCCCCACATTATACTTCAAAACCTTTCCTTAACCCAAAAGCTGGAAATCTGCCACCTAGATCAAATAAAGTAGAATGCCCTGAGATTGGTAAAGCATATTGTGAATTGATATTGTAGAACTGCTATATAGTTACTTGCTAAGTTTTATACTCATTTGTTTTGTTTTAATCTAACCATGGCAGTTAAGCAAGAAGATGGCCAGGCTTAGACGCACTGCTCGTAAGAGCGTACCTGGTGGTCCCTACCGTGTTGAGGGCTTCCGGTTGCCAGAGTAGGTAGTGGTATTTGTGAGTGAGCTCACGCCTAGAAGGAAATGTTTAAAGATACAATGGGTTATCTGTCGGTTCCCAGTCGGAATCGATATTGTTTATTTAGTAATATTTTGGGTTTGTAAGTTATATGTTATGATTGGTAGTTGTAATCTTGTCTCATACTTTATCCTGTTGATTCTGTTAGTAGTTAATCGGGGTTTATGCTTATTTAATTCTAGATTAGAGGTGTGTGAGTCCTCATTTCCTAACCCCGAGATTGAGGGCATCACAAGATCCATCCTTATTGCTCCAATACCTGCATTTCTCTCATTTTCTCTCTTTTGTTGCATCAGGGTCTCACCCTGGCTCCCCACCCTCACACCCTCACCTTCACCTACTAAGGTGGGACTCCACTCACTCTCTTTTGCCAATCCTGAAGAAATGGATTGCAGATTTTCACTTATTTCCTCTCCTTTTTCCTAGGAGCAACCCAGACTCTCACTCAAAACACTCTTCTCTCAATCCTAAGAGTGACTGTACAACCACTAAATCTTCTGCACTTGAAATAATTGAAGTTTGAAATTGTGCAGAGATACTAGACGGATGAGTGATATCCATCGAATGAGTGGTTTTGCTATCCGACGGATAACTGCTGTTTAGTTTATCCGTCGGGATACAATCACTACTCGACGAATGAGCAATATCCGTCGAGAGAGTAGAAATGAATGAGTTGGGAATAGAAACTATTGTTGACTCTGTGCTGATTGAAGATATTTTAGGCACAAATGACACAACAGTTCCCTGAAAGAATTGGCAAGTGAGCCAACAAATCATCTAAGAGATGATGCTAACTTGCACTAGATTTTGGCTTCCCCAACAGAGTTAAAGAAGGGGAATCAGGAATTGATGTGTTTATCATATCCACATCCAGAGAATTTTTTGGTCAATTTGGTGTTTGAGGTGCTTCTATAACTAGAGATTTTGGCTGTGACTCCACATTTATTGGAGCCACATCAAACTGAATTTGTGAAGGTGCAGTGACTGTGTCCTTAGCACCAGTTTGCACAGTGTGTGTACCCTGTGCATCCCCAAAGGTTCTTGATTTCTTCTTTCTGGTATAAGTTTAGGGTGAGCTTGTGTCCCTTTTTAAGCACTACAGTTTGTTGGGAAACTGCAGTGTGGCTAGGCTGGGTTTCACTCAACTCTCCAACCTTATTCTTGGGGTTTCTTGTATGTTCACCCCTTCCCTCACCTAACTTACCCTCCTTCACACTCCCCTCTTTGGCTTTAGTGGATTTTTCAACTGGCATCTTTTGGGAGATATCAGAGGGGGATTTCTTTGATTTGGATTTTGAAATAATTGAAGGTTTGGCAGCTTTGGTAGGCAACTGTTTGGTCATTGACACAGTTGCTATAGCCACACTTGAACTCAAAGAAATTGTGGAGGTTGGAATAGTTGTAGGGATAGGTGAACTTACCTCACTTACCTGAGGTGCTTACATGATAGGAAAATAGAACATTGGCACATCCTTGTGATGGTTGACCCTGTTCAAATCTGCAATGAGCCTTCTCTCTTGAACCTAACAATCTAGTTTGTTATTAGGGTTCTCAAGCACAATCTCTTCACATAGGTGGTTAGCTAATAGCATAAGAAATATAGCATAATACACATTATTACCTCTTTTATTTAACTCTCCTAATTTAAAACCTAACTCAAACAAGACAAGATCACTGAAATTGTAGAATTTATCTGTAACTAGCATGTAGAGCATGTTAAGCATGGAAATATTCACTTAAATCAAAATTATTGATCTTTCCTGAGAAAACCTTTGTAACCACATCACACAAGAAACTCCACTCTTTCCTAAGACCCATTCTCCTAATATCACTCAGTTTAGAAGTAGGAAGTGCATAGTGCATGGAATTAAGCATATTGATTATATCAGTGTTAGTGTGTGGTGAAGTCACATTGTTATCAGGAATTTTGAAACATGCTTTTATCACATCACTATTGATATATAATTCTTTACCTTTAATGGTTAGAGTGATGGTCTTATCTGTAGAGTTGTAGGTAGCAGTGGTCCACATCTCTTCAACAACTTCACAAAAGATTGTGGGTGATTCCAGCATGGCATAGTTGAGCTTGCAATTCTTCACAAAGTCCATCATCTTGTGATAGTCTCCAGATTGTTGAATACCCTTATTCACTAGTGCGGTGAAATTGTTCTTCTCATAAATGAACCCAGTTTGAGACATAATCTTTACAACAGGTGCCATTGTTAGAGAATAAAAGCTTGAAGAGAAAGAGAGTAAGTGCTTTGAGAGAGAATGAAATTAGAGCAGTTGAAATGAGAATGATAAAAGAAAAGCAATTGCAATGAAATAAGCTTTTATACTATCTCAAACATAACTGATAAAAATAATAAAGTAAAATAAAGTAACCAATAGAAATTGCCTAAAATAGCCGTTTAAAAATAAACTGTAAAAATTCCACTCATTATCCGTCGTGTTATGCTTACAAACTGTAAGTATACTCGATGGATAATGTACAGGGAATTAACGGCTGAGATTAAGACAATTCGACGGATGAGGAGAAACTGTTATCCGTCGCGACATAAAATATTCCAAAAATATAATTGATTTTTGTTAGCAAATAGTATATCGACGGATGATCAAACTTGATGGATAAGGATCATCCGTCGAGATGTAAATTTTAACTAAGCCAAAATCTCATCTATGACTGACAAATCAATTAAATTTCTGCCTGCATTTCAATTTGCAAATTAACTCAGATAGATTTAAGAGTAATTAAGCATACCTAACTCACTTACCAACCTTGAAAAGGTGGATTCATCCAGTGGCTTGGTGAATATATCTGCAAGCTGCTTCTCACTTGGAACAAAATGTAGTTCCACAGTACCATTCATTACAAGTTCCCTTATGAAGTGGTACTTGATATCTATGTGCTTTGTCCTTGAATGTTGTACTGGATTTTCAGTGATGGCAATTACACTTGTGTTATCACAGAAAATAGGAATCCTTTCGACTTGCCAACCATAGTCTAGCAATTGATTTTTCATCCATAAGATCTGTGCACATCAACTACCAGCAACAATATATTCAGCTTCAGCTGTAGAAGTAGAAACTGAATTTTGCTTTTTACTGAACCAAGACACAAGCTTGTTTCCTAGAAATTGACAGGTTCCTGTTGTACTTTTTCTATCAATTCTACAACCTGCATAATCTGCATCTGAATAACCAGTTAGATCAAAACCAGAATCTCTAGGGTACAAATGCCAAGTTTTGGTGTTCCCTTGAGATATCTGAAAATTCTCTTAATAACTATTAAGTGAGATTCTCTAGGATCAGCCTGAAATCTAGCACAAAGACATGTAGCAAATATTATATCTGGCTTACTAGCTGTTAAGTACAGAAGTGAGCCAACCATGCCCCTATAACTTGAAATATCCACAGACTTTTCAGTAGTGTTTAATTCAAGCTTAGTTGCAGTGGCCATGGGAGTTTTTACAAATGTGCAATCCATTAGATCAAACTTCTTTAAAAGATCAAAAATATATTTAGTTTGACTAATGAATATTCCATCACTAACTTGCTTAACTTGTAAGCCAAGAAAGTAAGTTAGTTCTCCCATCATACTCATTTCATACTTACTTTGCATCAATTTGGCAAACTTTTTGCAAAGTTTCTCATCTGTAGAGCCAAAAATAATATCATCTACATAAATTTGAACAAGTATACTAGAGCCATTAACATTTCTGAAAAATAAAGTTTTATCTGCAGTACCTCTTGTGAAGTGATTTTCCGAAAGGAACTTTGATAAAGTGTCATACCAGGCTCTAGGTGCTTGCTTCAGTCCATAAAGTGCTTTCAAAAGATAATAGACATGTTCTGGAAAATTTGGATCTTCAAAGCCAGGAGGTTGACTGACATAGACTTCTTCCTCCAAATCTCTATTAAGAAAGGCACTTTTGACATCCATTTGATAGACCTTGAAATTGGCATGAGCTGCATAGGCTAAGAAGATTCTGATGGCTTCAAGTCTTGCAACAGGAGCAAATGTTTCATCAAAATCTATTCCTTCTTGCTGAAAATAGCCCTTAGCAATCAATCTAGCTTTGTTCCTCACTACTATGCCATTTTCATCCATCTTATTTCTCAATACCCATTTGGTATCTATTGGATTCTTTCCTTTAGGCTTGGGCACCAGCTTCCATACATTATTCCTTTCAAATTGGTTTAGCTCCTCCTGCGTAGCTAAAATCCAATCAGGATCCAACAAAGCTTCTTCTACCTTCTTTAGTTCTTCCTTGGAAAGAAAGCTGTTGTATAGACATTCTTCCTGAGTTGCTCTTCTAGTTTGAACTCTAGAAGACACATCACCAATGATAAGCTCAAAGGGGTGATCTTTTGTCCATTTCCTTTGTTGAGGTAGATTAGCTCTAGATGAAGAAACCTCATTATTGTCTTGATGTGTGATTGAGTTTTGATTGTTAGAAACTCCCCCTGAGTTTGTGGATCTTTGATTTGAGAAATGGGAACTTTCTATAGGTGATCTATCTTGACTTCCTGCTCCTTTTGATAACCCGACGGATGGTGAATTTTGAGTACCGACGGATGAAGCTGGTTGTCTCCCGACGGATAACGCAGATTGCCTTCCGACGGATGAAGCATTATGCAACTCGACAGATGTTAAGTTTTGTGCTTCATTGGTAGTATATTTATCTGCATTATCCTTAGACACTATTTCTTGATCACTTTCATCATCACTGTCATCACTAACCATCTCCACATTTTCGAATTTGAGGCTCTCATGGTAATCTCCATCTTTCAGTCCTTCAATCTTTTTATCATCAAACACAACATGTATTGATTCCATAACAATGTTGGTTCTTAGATTGAAGACTCTATATGCTTTACCAACAACATATCCAACAAAAATTTCTTCATCTGCTTTAGCATCAAACTTTCCATTTTGATCAGTTTGATTTCTCAGAATATAGCACTTGCAGCCAAAGACATGAAGAAAATTTAGAGTTGGCTTCTTGTTTTTGAACAACTGATAGGGAGTCATGCATCTGGCTTGATTAACCAAAGAAATATTCTGAGTGTGGCATGCAGTATTTACAGCTTCAGCCCAGAAATATGTTGGCAGTTTAGATTCTTCAAGTATTGTCCTTGCAGCTTCAATAAGCGATCTGTTCTTCCTTTCCACTACTCCATTCTGTTGTGGAGTCCTTGCTGCTGAAAACTCATGCAGAATCCCATTTTCCTCACAAAATGCTCTCATGACAGAATTCTTGAACTCAGTTCCATTGTCACTCCTGATTCTTCTAACCTTGAAATCAGGATGATTATTGACTTGCCTTATGTGATTGATGATGATTTCTCTAGCCTCGTCTTTAGATTTTAGGAAATATGTCCAAGAGAACTTTGAGAAATCATCTATAATTACTAGGCAAAATCTTTTCCTTGAGATGGACAATACATTGACTGGTCCAAACAAGTCCATGTGAAGCAGTTGCAAAGGCTCTTCAATTGTTGAATCAAGTTTTTTCCTGAATGATGCTTTAATCTACTTCCCTTTTTGGTAGGCATCACACAGTCCATCCTTAGAAAACTCCACTAGAGGAATGCCTCTAACTAGTTTTTTCTTCACTAGCTCATTCATGGTCTTGAAGTTTAAATGGGATAGCTTCTTGTGCCATAGCCAACTTTCATCCTGACTTGCTCTACTGAGAAGACAAGTTACAGATTCTGCATTAGATGAGTTGAAATCAACTAGGTACATATTTCCTTTTCTCATACCAGTGAGAACCACTTTGTTGCTTCTTTTATTAGTCACAACACAGGCTTCTGAATTGAAGGTTACTGAGTTGCCTTTATCACAAAGCTGACTGATACTCAACAAGTTGTGTTTGAGACCATCCACTAAGGCAACCTCCTCAATGATGACATTGTCCTTTGAAATCAAGCCATATCCCACAGTATAACCCTTGTTGTCATCTCCAAAAGTAATACTTGGGCCAGCTCTCTCCTTAAACTCTGTGAGCAGGGTAGAATCACCAGTCATGTGTTTTGAACAACCACTATCCAAGTACCAAAGATTCTTTCTGTTTCCTCACACACATCAAAATCAAATCAAGTTGATTTTGGTACCCAAGTTTCCTTGGGTCCTGCCCTGTTAGCTTTCTTTTTCTGCTTCTTAGACTTTATCTCATTTGACTTAGGAATCTCAGATTCATCCTTAGTCATGTGAGTTGGGCCTTTTAAACCATTCATTGCAACAGAATTATCATGCATATTATGACTAACAGGAAATGGCATGTTATTTGTAAACATGTTATTCAAGTAAGGCATGCTAAATGGCATTTGTGGCATACTATATGCAGCATAATAAGGATTAGGTGCAAATGGCATATTAGAAAACTGTGCATTCATGTTCTGTGTAGACATAGCATTAATAGGCATGGGAGGCATGGCAATCATGTTAGGAAATTGAGGTTGCACATACATGGAAGTAGGCATGACAGACTTGCAATTAACAGACAAATGATTTATACTACCACACTTGACACAGATTTTTCTAGGAGCATATTTATCAGGTGTGTAGTTATTGTGTTTGTTAATCCCTACTTTACCATTCCTATCATTTTTCTTTTTGGTCTCTATTTTTACCTCAATCTTTTTAAGTTTGTCACTTAACTGTTTGACAGTCATGTGACCAACATTTGCCTTTTTCCCTTTCTTAACTTGACTCGAATCTCCTGAAACAAATTTCTTGGAAACAGACCCATACTTCTCATTTAGCTTAACAAGTTTGGCTTTACTGATAGGCTTGCTCAAAGCCGACGGATGAGGATTTTCATCATTCAATGGATAACACTTTTTGTTATCCGACGGATGATCCTCATCATCCGTCGAGTCTATATCTGTAAACACTCCATCTACCAAATTAGGTTCTAGTTTCTCTTTGTTCTTTTTCCAGGCTGCATCACAGAAAAACTCAATTCCTTGAACTTTGGTGATTTGAGCATGGACATCCCTGGATGTTTTCCATGCTTTAATCACCTCTTGTTCACGCTCGAGCTACTTCTTTAAAATTTCCTCTTTCTTCAAGGACTCAGTTAATTCCTCCTTGGCAATTTTACACTCAATTCTTAATTTTTCAAAATCAATAAACTGAGACTCAAGCACATTATTTCTCTCACTCAAAAATAAATTATTTTCTTTAATTTTAGCATTTTCTTTAGTAAGAGACTTAATTGTAACGTGCAAGTGATATAACTTTGTAGACATGTCATTTATAGCATCATTACACTCAGCTTTAGATAAATGTGCAAGGTTTGTAGTAATTACCTGATTACTTGAAGAGCTTGTTTCTGTCTCATCAGACTTGGCCATTAGGTCTAGATTGACATAGCTGACATCTTCATCTTCATCCAGACCATCTGCTACCCAGTCATTTTCTTGTGTTATGCAAGCCCTTTCCCTTTGTTTGAGCAGCTCAAAGTATTTTTTTCTTATAATCCACTGGCTCAAACTTTTTCTTACTGGAATCTGACTTCCTACACTCACTGGCAAAGTGCCCTGCCAAGCCACATTTGAAACATTTGAATTTTGATTTATCCACCATGTTTCTATTTGGCTTGGTTGCTCCAAAGTTCTTCTTGAACTTGAGCTTGGCAAATCTCCTGGAAAGAAATGCTAGGTGTTCATCAATGTCTTCCATGTCATCTTGGCTCAAAGAACCTTCACTTTCTACTGCAAGCCCCTTGCCCTTGTTCTCACAGACCCTTGAAGTTGATTTAACAACAGCTTCCATCTCTCCATCCTTTCATCCTGCTCTATTTCAAGCTCATAGGTTTGCAGGATGCCATATAGTCTCTCCAAAGTAAACTACTTATAATTCTGTGAGTTTCTTAATAAGACTGTCATTAGTTTCCATTCCTTTGGAAGAGATCTAAGGAATTTTAGATTGGATTCTTTTGTCTGATAGACCCTTCCATGCAACTTTAGAGCATTTAGTAGTTTTTGAAACCTACTAAAAATATCAGTGAGAGACTCACTTTCTTCATTGTGAAAATGCTTATATTGCTGAATCAAGAGCTACATCTTGTTTTCTCTAACTTGCTCAGTGCCATCATAGATTATCTGTATTGTATCCCAAACATCCTTAGCAGTTTTGCAGTTGATAATGTTGTCAAATATATCTCCATCAACTCCATTAAACAGGATGTTCATGGCCTTTTTATCCTTCCTGACTTGTTCAATGTGAGGATCAGACCATTCATGCCTTGGCTTGCAGACCGACGGCTCGTTTCCTGTTGCTGCTCTCATTGGAACATGAGGGCCTCTTTCAATGCAGTCAACATAGGCCTCATCTTGAGAAAGCAAATGAAGATGCATCTTTACAGTCACACCCCAACTTAAACAGCAAATTAAATATAACTATTACAACAAATAAATAAACATACCCAAATCCAAGATCTTACAGTTTAGGGTTTGGAACAGCCCAAAACTACCATCTATTACAACTGATTTTAAATACCGAGTCCTCACACAAACTACTATCACTTATTCTACCTGAGCTCGAACATAAGCATCAGCATCACAGGTCTTACGGGCAGTCTGCTTGAATCTAACCATAGCTGCTAGCTGTAATATCAGGGTAAAGCAAGGAGTGAGCCAAATGCTCAACAAGTGCTAAGCAATATAATACAAATCATAAATCGAAATATATATTAAAGAATGTCAATGGGAAGACATAACCAGTGATAACGAGAGATAAAAATTTGGGTGATGGCATCATTTCGTTTATATCAAAACAATTTCAAAATCATATTTTAATCAAAATCATTTTATGGCGCTACGGATTACAGCCGGTGATCAGCCGCGAAGTAATCCCGAACCTCGCTGGGTTCTAAAACATTAATGGGAATCCCTAGGCAACTTTTAAGCCTAATATAAGTGTGGAAAGGACTCACGTCTCAGTCCAGATCCACTATTCAAAGAAAACATTTATCCCCCTTTGGGACTAAAAACCCACATTTTATTTATTTCAAAAACTGATGCCGATTTATAACAAAATCTCTTTTACAGTAAACAATTTTTTTTATCAAGGGATTATAGATCAACTCGAAACACGGGAAATATGGTACTAAATCTCAGGGCCATGATTCATAAAACTATACTCTATTAAAGTAACTGAATGGTTTTCATATATCAAAGATTGGAGAAGGGGATTTAGTGAGGCTATTGGATATTATAAAGGGAAATGCCAAATTGGGCTTAAAGCAATGGTTTCTCATCAAGGTTCAAGTGCTGGATCATCAAGAAGATAAGCTTCATGGATACTAAGGGTGTTAAGGTATGCAGAAATGATCTTTAACTCAGGATATATCAGAATTGTCAAGCTTCAGGATAAGAAAGAGGAGTATCAATCAATGAGGAATCACTTTGATAAGTATCTGGCTTTTAGGGTTCAAGGTAATGTTCTATAGGGGTTCAAGTATCAGGATGAGATATCAATACTTAGGAATCATCAGCATGTTAATCAAGAGAATCAACCAAGAGTTGTAACTACCCTTTCTTTTATCATGGCATTCAAATTACTTTAATATACTATCATGATAAGACTTTTGAACTACTTGCAATACGTACTCAAGGGTTCATGGCATTTCAAGGATAAACATAAGGTATGCTTGACTTAAATATATATATATATATATATATATATATATATATATATCAAAATGACTCAGGATAGTTGCAGCAATGAATGAACTATTAGCAGTAAATATGAAGGACAAGTTGAATCACTTGCCTTGAGAAAGGCTGGTCCGGTCTGACTGGTAGGAGCAACTGGAGCTTCACTCGACCTTTATGGAAAGTTTTCCCTCGTCTCGAGATCCTACATAAATAATAATAATCCTCATTATAATATATTCTCACCAACTTAACCTATTTACAACCCGAATTTAAACACGGATGGCACTTAGGCCTATATGCACTTAATTTATATTCACCTTTAATTTATAATTGCACACACATAGCCACATAATCACATATCATATATTAATACCAAATAACACCATATACACCATAATACAACACTAGGCTTGGATGATCTCGACTCACAACTTAAGTCACTTGGTCGCTAAACTAGACAAAGTCTTCTAATTTTGGTTTCCTAACTCGATGTGCCTTTACTAAACTATCCAAGACCTATTGACCCTCACTTGTGCCTTTTATTCTACTGACCTTATACTATCTTAAAACTATGGTGGTTAACCAAGACCTCACTCCTAAGTGTTCTAAAACTATGTGATGAGTGAAAGTGCTCACTGGTGCAAATTTCAGAATGATATCTATGGTTTCTTGAGTGCATTTGACACCCTTAAACTATAGGTTTTCCTTCAAAACTCTTACACAAGACTCTCCTGACCTAAGGGCATCTCCCAAACTTGATGTGGCTCAAGGATCTGGCTTGGGCCTTCTTGGGCCTAAGCTCAAAGTCCATGGTTCCCCTGTTTTCCTGGGCAGAAAACACCCTAACTTGAATTAACTTGTGACACATGGTTCTAACTCATATCCTATGAACTATGGTTGGAAAAACTTCTCTGACACTCCCTCTAACTAAGGCCCAACAGGGCCTAATGAGGGTCTACCCATGACATGGTCAAATCTCCCTATTTCTAAGTTGCAACAAAACTGTCTCCTGCTGGACATATTTTGTTATTCTACTTGTGCACCTAGCCAAATGACATGCAAACCTCCAACCAACACCTAAAACCTTTTATATACTCCCAATACTAACTTCTGGTGTCTTGGGCCTCAAAGTGCACATCAATGACATGGTCAAAACTTACTCTAAACCTCAGGGTACTAAACTGATTTTCTGCAGAAACTATAACTCTCATTCCTCCAAGGTTTTGACTTGACAAACTCAACCACCAACCCCAATACCCAAACCAAGACTTAAACATGGTGATCTACTGAACTAACTCCCTTAAACTCAAAATAATCTTGGTGGAGATCATCCCTACCTAAGGTGCAATCATGGAAAAACAAAAGATACCACATTTCACAACTCACAAATCATCAAGTTTTTAAAACAACAAGTTATGCATTTTATAAAAGATATACACGACTTATTACCATGCATCAAGAAGTATTAATCAATATTAACATATTATTCCTACTGAAATTAAAGCTTACTAATAAAATCTTTTCAAATGATCAAAATCTTATAACATTCTAAGTGAAATCCACATGCATGCATGTCTTCGAGTTTTGCAAGCCAAACAACATGTTTTCTAAATATGTTTTACCAAGAAATTTACATGCAAGCCTAACATGAGCTATATCTAGATGATCACTTAGCATGCAAGGAGTTTCATCAAATTTTTACTACAAAATTCAAGCCATTATCACATAAACATGCAAAAATTGAACAAAGCAACAAGAATGGTCTCAAGAACCATTCATTCGGCTCCCCTATGGTCATGGCCGAATGAAATGGAAGGGAATGGCCATTTAACATCAAGAGTTTTTTTCTCAAGACTTGGCACTTCACCATTCCTTGTAGTCCTCTCAAAAACAACCTTAAACTCACAAGAATCAAGGTTGTACTTTGAGTTTCAACTAAAACCTTAACATGCAACCTTAAAACTTAAACTTCCTACTCAAAACTCTTTAAAATATAAGTGATCATGGCATGGGAAGTAACATTTACTTGTTGTAGAAGGTGGAACTTGATTGAGAAATAAAGAAAATGGGGAGGGGGTTGATCTCGGCAAAACCCGAGAGTGAGGGGGGAGAAAACCGAGAGTGAGGAGGGAGGGAAGAAAGAGTGTGATGGTGAGTGATGTGTGAAATGATCATGTCTTTACTTGTTTTATGGTTTTTTGTTTTGACAAATGTGAGTGGAAATAGGAATTGACATGACCACCCTTCCACTTAAACTTGGATCATTTTGCATGCAAGGGTAAAGGAGGAATTTGGCTAGAAAATAAGAGTTAGTGGGGTGGTAATTGTCTCTTTAGCCCTTTTGGATTGAATAGAAAGGATTTGCATGCAAGGACAACTATGTAATTTGCTAATTATAACAATTAACATTTATAAAGATTTATTTTTGTAAAATAAAACACAAGTTCAAAAATTATAAAATTTATACCATAAAATAACTTGGATTTTTAGAAATTTTATAAAACCACTTTTGAATTTTGTGAACAAATAACTTTTAAAAAGATATTTATTCAAGGTTTAAAATATTCCTTATAAATCAAAAATGAAAGAAATAAATAAACTTTTGCTTTGAAAATTCATATACCACATAACGAAAATTTAAGACGCAGAGTTCTCATTCACATAAGCATACAATAGTAGCATATATTGGCATTCGGATTTTAAAGTTGTACTAAATTTACAATTAATATTACACAGAAATACCGGGTGTAACATCCTCTCCCCTTTAAGGGATTCTGTCCCCAGAATCTAAAAGAACAGATGAGGATACCGGGAACGCATATCAGACTCTAACTCCCAAGTCAATTCTTTGACCTTAGGGTTCCTCCAAAGTACTTTTACTAACTTTACTGACTTATTTCTAAGACTCTTCTCTTGCCAGTCGAGTATTTTGACCGGTTGCTCCACAAATGACAGGTCTGCCTGAATTTCTACTGGTTCATATTCTATTATATGGCCAGCGTCAGGATTGTACTTCTTAAGCAATGACACAGGGAACACATTATGCACGTGCTGATACTGAGGTGGTAAGGCCAACTCGTAGGCCACCTTCCCTACTTGACTTAAAATTTCAAAAGGACCTATATATCTAGGTGCTAACTTCCCTTTCTTGCCAAATCTAGACAACCCTTTTCTAGGTGACACCTTCAACAAAACAGCTTCGCCAATTTGGAATTGAACATCCTTACGTGCCGGATCCGCATACTTCCTCTGTCTATCTTGAGCAGCAAGTAGCCTTTTCTGAATTAACTTGACTGAGTCATGCAATTGTTGTACCAATTCTGAGCCGAGAATCCTTCCTTTTCCTACTTCATCCCAACTTGTTGGTGATCTACATTTTCGCCCGTACAAAGCTTCGTATGGTGGCATGCCGATACTGGAATGATAGCTATTGTTGTAAGAGAATTCAATCAACGGCAAGTGGTCGTCCCAACTTCCTGCAAAATCGATTGCACAACTGTGCAACATGTCTTTGATTGTTTGAATTGTCCTTTCACTTTGTCCATCAGTCTGCGGGTGGTACGCCGTCCTCATATTCAATTTCGTGCCAAGACATTCTTGAAATTGCTTCCAAAATCTCGAGTTAAATCGGGGATTTGTGTCTGAAACTATTGATACAGGTACTCCATGCCTTAGTACGATTTCGCGCACATACAGATGAACCAATTTGTCTAATAACGACTTCTCGTTAATCGGAAGGAAATGCGCTGACTTTGTAAGATGGTCAACTATAACCCATATAGCATCATGCCCGGATTTCGTTCGCGGTAGTCCTACTATAAAGTCCATAGCGATATTTTCCCATTTCCATTCTGGAATCTTTAGGGGCTGAATTAATCCGCTTGGTCGTTGATGTTCTGCCTTCACTTTCTGACAATTATAACACTTCGCAACCCATTCCGCTACGTCTCGCTTCATATCTGGCCACCAAAAGTTTTTCTTTAAGTCCCGATACATCTTGGTACTTCCTGGGTGGATTGAAAATTTCGAATTGTGGGCTTCTTGCAGGATCTCATTCTTTATTTCAGGTACATGAGGAATCCATATTCTGGAAGAAAACCTTAGTATCCCTTGCTTATCCCTTTGAGTATTAATCTCCTCTCCAGATAACTGATTCTTCTCTTTCTCCATTACTTCTTCTTGACATTTCTTTATCTTTTCCACTAGTGTTGGCTGAAAAGTCATTGCATGACAAACTTCTTCAACTTTTCCACAATCACAAAGTTCCAGTTCAAATCTCTTGATTTCTTCAGATAATTCCTTTGATGTTATCATCATATTCAGTCTCCCCTTCCTACTTAGAGCATCGACCACAACATTCGCCTTTCCAGGATAGTAATTTATCGAACAGTCATAGTCCTTGATCAATTCCAACCATCTCCTCTGCCTCATATTGAGCTCCTTCTGAGTGAAAATGTACTTTAAACTTTTGTGATCCGTGTAGATTTCACACTTTTCTCCGTAGAGGTAATGTCTCCAAATCTTAAGTACGAACACTATGGCGGCTAGTTCCAAGTCATGCATCGGGTACTTCAACTCATGCGGTTTCAATTGTCTTAACGCATACGCGATCACCTTACTGTGTTGCATTAACACACAACCCAATCCCTTATGTGAAGCGTCGCTGAATATCACAAAGTTTCCTTGGTCATCTGGAAGTACTAACACCGGAGCTGTTACCAATCTCTGCTTCAACTCTTGAAAGCTATCCTCACATTCTGCACTCCATTCAAACTTTTGATTCTTTCTGGTTAACTTGGTCAATGGCGTGGCGACTTTCGAAAAATCCTTGATGAACCTTCTATAGTATCCTGCCAACCCTAGAAAACTTCGCACTTTCGTAGGAGTCTTTGGCCTCTCCCAACTCATAACTGCCTCAATCTTTGCCGGATCCACTTTAACTCCTTCATTTCCAATGACATGCCCCAAAAATTGAACTTCCTTTAACCAAAACTTACATTTGGTAAACTGGGCATACAACTTCTCTTGATGAAGTATTTCTAATGCTATCCAGAGGTGTTGTTTATGTTATTCTTCTGACTTAGAATAAATAAGGATGTCATCAATGAATACCATGACAAACTTGTCCAAATACTTCTTAAATACTCGATTCATCAGATCCATAAATGCGGCCGGGGCGTTGGTCAATCTAAACGGCATTACTAGGAATTCATAATGCCCATATCTGGTCCTAAATGTTGTCTTGGGAATATCTTCTTCTTTAATTTTTAATTGATGGTATCCCGATCTCAAGTCAATCTTTGAAAAGCACTTTGCTCCTTTCAGCTGATCAAAAAGGTCATCTATTCTTGGTAGCGGGTAGCGGTTCTTGATCGTTACCTTATTCAACTCTCGATAATCTATGCATAGTCGCATACTCCCATCTTTCTTCTTTACAAACAGAACAGGTGCTCCCCATGGTGACGTACTTGGCAGTATCACTCCTTTATCTAACAATTCTTGTAGCTGGCTCGCCAACTCTTTCATTTCTGCTGGTGCCATCCTATATGGGGCCTTTGAAACTGGTTCCGTGCCTGGAGCAAGGTTGATCTCGAACTCGATTTGTCGATCTGGTGGTAAGCCTGATAGTTCATCTGGAAACACATCGGGAAACTCGTTAACTACAGGGATATCTTCTATGTTGGGGTTGCCCTTTTCTGAATCCACTATATACGCTAGGAACGACTCACAACCTTTTCTAAGTAGCTTCTTAGCCTGAACGATTGTGAGAAATAGTTGTTCTTTCCTCTGCCCCTTAAATACTACCTTCTCTCCACTCTTCGCCTTTAAATACACTTTCTTGGTCTTACAATTAATCTGAGCATTATTTTCTCCTAACCAATCCATGCCTAAAATTATATCAAACTCTCCCAACTTGAAGAGTATCAAGTTGGCTGAGAACTTATACCCTGAAATATCAATCTCACACTTCGGACAGAATTGATTCACATGAATCTTCTCTTGGTTCGCAATTACCACATTTACTACCTCGCTCATAATCATTTTATCACATTGAAGCTTATCAACAAAAGTTTCTGATATGAAAGATCTTGTTGCTCCTGAATCAATCAATACTTTAGCTTTGACATTATTGAGTAAAAGTGTACCTGCTATCACCTCAGAATTTTGAACAGCATCCTTCATCTTCAGATCAAATGTCCTTGATGTGGCTTGCGGGGTTGGTGTAGGTGGTGGAGGTAATGCCAATACCTCAACTGGCACGCTCGCACTGGTGTTTGCCACGTTCATCAGAGCTTTGACTGGTCCGGTTGCCTTGCACTCCCTAGCTATGTGTCCAGTTTTCCCACACTTTTAGCACGTAACTCCTGGCTTCGGCATCTTGCACTCATTCGCCAAATTTCCCTTCTGATTGCACCTATAGCAGGTCATGCTCAACTTATTACACACTCCGAGGTGCCTTCTTCCACAGTGCTTGCATTCCGGTTTATGGAACCTGTTTTCTCCAACTTGCCCTTGGCTTGCCTGAATGTTCCCCTTTGATTCTTGCCTTTTTCCCAAATTTCCCTTCTTTGAAAATTTCCGCCCTTATAGAATCCGATCCTCTTTACATTCCGATCTTGTGAACTTCCCGCTTCAGACTTTTCTCCATAAAATGGAACCTTCCTCTTCTTGTTATCCATTTCCTTCCTTGACTGTGTCCCATTATTTTCAATCAGAGCAGCTTTCTGTACTACTCCCGCATAAGCTTCAAGCTCAAACATAGCCACTGTATCTCTGATCCAAGGCTCCAATCCTTGCTGAAATTTCTTCGCTTTTTCCTCCTCGGTGCTGGTATACTTTGTCACAAACCTTGACAACTCAGTGAACTTCTTCTCATACTCCAGTACGGTCATGTTCCCTTGCTTCAGCTCCAAAAATTTAAGCTCCATCTGATTCTGCATGTACTTAGGGTAATACTTGTCCAGAAATAACTTCTTAAATCTCTCCCAAGAAACCTGTTGAGTTGCTTCCATAGCTTTTACTGATTCCCACCAATAGATGACTTCGCCCTTCAAGAAGTAAGTAGCATACGGCGTCTTATGATCGTCTCCTAACTGTACCAACTCAAAAGCCCTTTCCATCTCCTTGATCCATGTATTACTGGATCAGTGGTATCATGAAATGCAGGTGGGTTCACATTCTGAAAAGCCTTGAAAGTGACAACTTTTCTAGGTGGTACTGGTGGTTCAGGTGGTTGGTGTGGTTCACGGTTATCTTGGTTTTTAATTCGGTGTTGAAGAGTTAGTTGTTGTTGGGCTATAGCATTGGTTTGTTGTTGCAAAGTTTCCAGTAGTCGAAAAATATTTGGGTCTGTGGTGGATGTGGTTGTTGGGTTCTTCTTTTTGGGAGGCATGATCCTGAAATAAGAGTTATGTCAAAACAGATATGAATAATAAAACAATTCGAGGGTATCGCATGGAATTCTTATTTACATGTAAGGTCAGGTTTCAAATTAAGCAGATATGATGATGCATATAAAAGCGTATAATAAGAGTTGAGAGCAATTAGAACAATAGAGCATGATTATTGAAATTTAAAGGTCACAATACATGGGATTAGAACAAAGTCTGATTCTAGGATCAACAGGCCTATTTAAAGGAAATAACGGAAACAACTGGGAAATTCTACGGAGTCTGATAGTACAACAACATGAAAGGTAAATGGAAAGAACTAAGGCTCCACTCCATCTGATCGGGGCTTGGTAGTCTTTTCTTCTCGAAGCGTCTTCACAATGCTTTGGAGCTCATCCGCCACCATCTGAATGACATACTGGCTGGTACGGTCCCGGTGCGCTGGCATCTCCTCAAGCTTAGTGTTGACGTACTGAACCAAGGTCTCAAGTCTCGCAGTCATCTGCTCCTTGGGCTTCCCTTCGTAGTTTCGGCTGTCCGGGTACACGTTCTTCAATCGGTCGTACTTTCCCTGAAGTATATCAAACTCGTGCCTCAACTCAGCATACACGGTGAAAGCAATAGTGTCGTCCGAACCAGAGGATGACGAGGAATGCACCCTTTGCTGACAAACCAATAAGAGGAGTATTAATAATAAACTTACTTAACCTACTCTCTCGCATATTATCTATAACCTACACATATACCCTTTAACCTATTTGGGCTGTCCAGGGACTCTAAATCGTAGCTCTGATACCAAAACCTGTCACACCCCAACTTAAACAGCAAATTAAATATAACTATTACAACAAATAAATAAACATACCCAAATCCAAGATCTTACAGTTTAGGGTTTGGAACAGTCCAACACTACCATCTATTACAACTGATTTTAAATACCGAGTCCTCACACAAACTACTATCACTTATTCTACCTGAGCTCGAACATAAGCATCAGCATCACAAGTCTTACGGGCAGTCTGCTTGAATCTAACCATAGCTGCTAGCTGTAATATCAGGGTAAAGCAAGGAGTGAGCCAAATGCTCAACAAGTGCTAAACAATACGATACAAATCATAAATCGAGATATATATTAAAGAATGTCAATGGGAAGACATAACCAGTGATAACAAGAGATAAAACTTTGGGTGATGGCATCATTTCGTTTGTATCAAAATAATTTCAAAATCATATCTTAATCAAATCATTTTATGACGCTACGAATTACAGCCGGTGATCAGCCGCGAAGTAATCCCGAGCCTCGCTGGGTTCTAAAACATTAATGGGAATCCCTAAGCAACTTTTAAGCGTAATATAAGTGTGGAAAGGACTCGCGTCTCAGTCCAGATCCACTATTCAAAAAAACATTTATCCCCCTTTGGGACTGAAAACCCACATTTTATTTATTTCAAAAACTGATGCCGATTTATAATAAAATCTCTTTTACAGTAAACATTTTTTTTATCAAGGGATTATAGATCAACTCGAAACACGGGAAATATGGTACTAAATCTCAGGGCCATGATTCACAAAACTATACTCTATTAAAGTAACTGAATGGTTTTCATATATCAAAGATTGGACAAGGGGATTTAGTGAGGCTATTGGATATTATAAAGGAAAATGCCAAATTGGGCTTAAAGCAATGGTTTCTCATCAAGGTTCAAGGGCTGGATCATCAAGAAGATAAGCTTAATGGATACTAAGGGTGTTAAGGTATGCAGAAATGATCTTTAACTCAGGATATATCAGAATTGTCAAGCTTCAGGATAAGAAAGAGGAGTATCAATCAATGATGAATCACTTTGATAAGTATTTGGCTTTTAGGGTTCAAGGTAATGTTCTATAGGGGTTCAAGTATCAGGATGAGATATCAATACTTAGGAATCATCAGCATGTTAATCAAGAGAATCAACCAAGAGTTGTAACTACCCTTTCTTTTATCATGGCATTCAAATTACTTTAATATACTATCATGATAAGACTTTTGAACTACTTGCAATACGTACTCAAGGGTTCATGGCATTTCAAGGATAAACATAAGGTACGCTTGACTTAAATATATATATATCAAAATGACTCGGGATAGTTGCAGCAATGCATGAACTATTAGCAGTAAATATGAAGGGCAAGTTGAATTACTTGCCTTGAGAAAGGCTGGTCTGGTCTGACTGGTAGGAGCAAATGGAGCTTCACTCGACCTTTATGGCAAGTTTTCCCTCATCTCGAGATCCTACATAAATAATAATAATCCTCATTATAATATATTCTCACCAACTTAACCTATTTACAACCCGAATTTAAACACGGATGGCACTTAGGCCTATATGCACTTAATTTATATTCACCTTTAATTTATAATTGCACACACATAGCCACATAATCACATATCATATATTAATACTAAATAACACCATATACACCATAATGCAACACTAGGCTTGGATGATCTCGACTCACAACTTAAGTCTCTTGGTCGCTAAACTAGACAAAGTCTTCTAATTTTGGTTTCCTAACTCGATGTGCCTTTACTAAACTATCCAAGACCTATTGACCCTCACTTGTGCCTTTTATTCTACTGACCTTATACTATCTTACAACTATGGTGGTTAACCAGACCTCACTCCTAAGTGTTCTAAAACTATGTGATGAGTAAAAGTGCTCATTGGTGCAAATTTCAGAATGATATCTATGGTTTCTTGAGTACATTTGACACCCTTAAACTATATTTTTTCCTTCAAAACTCTTACACAAGACTCTCCTGACCTAAGGGCATCTCCCAAACTTGATGTGGCTCAAGGGTCTGGCTTGGGCCTTATTGGGCCTAAGCTCAAAGTCCATGGTTCTCCTGTTTTCCTGGGCAGAAAACACCCTAACTTGAATTGACTTGTGACACATGGTTCTAACTCATATCCTATGAAATATGGTTGAAACAACTTCTCTGAAAATCCCTCTAACTAAGGCCCAACAGGGCCTAATGAGGGCCTACCCATGACATGGTCAAATCTCCCTGTTAGGAATGTATGTGCATTAGTTTGATGATATGTTTAACAAAATACTTAAGTAGAAATTTAGTGTCTGTAGCCTCAACGGATAAGACCACTTTGGCTATCCGTTGATGGTGTAGCTTTACTTAGAAATAAGTCTAGTGTTGTAGCATATTTCAGTCTCTGTATTTAAAATGTAATTCTTGGAAGTTGAGAGAAACTATGAGTCATGTTGACTACTAGATGATATGCAGATAGGAAGGCCAATTGTAAATACTTCATGCCTTGTAATTTGTATAAGTGAAGTGGTATCAACGGATGACTTAAAGACCTTCAACAGATGAGAAGCTAAGCTTCAACGGATGTCTCTAAAGCTTCAACGGATAAAGTCATCAACGGATAACATCCTTCAACGGATGAGTGCATCAACGGATGAAAGCTTCAATGGATGTTCTGATGATTAGCCGTTGATAAGGGGTAGTTGTACCTACAAACAGAGGCACATGGGTTGATAGAGACAACTGAGATGTGGTAGCCGAATTTCAGGAACAACAGAAAAAGCAGCCGTTCTTCTCTAGTACAAAGATGCAATAGTCAACAAAGTACTGGAGTGAACAGGAAAAGAAGCAAGTGAAGATCTTATTTTATTACTGTATTTTATATTGTTCTTCACTTGTACACTTGGTAATAATAAACCAAGTAGAAGCTAGTAATTAGATGAGAGATTTTCCAGAGCTGTTTAGAAAAATATTGAGAGAAAATTCATCTAGTTTGTACTAGGATGCAGCTGTGATAAACATTGTTTAATCACAGATTTTCTAAAATACCATCTCTGGTGGAACAACAAATCCACCAGAAAAGTTTTTAAGGTCTGTTGTGTTCTTTACATTTGTGCTTGAATATATATCTGTCTGTATTAGCTTAAAGCAATTCACACACTTGTTCTTCTTGAACACACAACTTTCATAAACTGCTCAAAACTTGAAAAAGTTTTGAGATTTACATTCAACCCCCCTTCTGTAAATCT
>NW_027418307.1:0-50641 GCF_009905375.1 Apium graveolens | reverse complement strand
ATCCTGGGAGGCTATCGACTCGCACATACGGTGAGAGGCGAAATAGCTTTAAGGAGACAGTTTCAACTGGACTCGAGGATCTCTCTTCTGTTTATCCTTTCTTCCTCCGTTTGATTTCGTTTACTCACGCACACACTTGTTTGATTATTTGTATTAATCACAGATTGCTTTCACACCTCTGTCCATGTATCATGGTTCGATACTTTGAGGAGTAAGATAAAAGAAACCAAGTACCTTTTTAAGTCCCTGCTAATTCACTTTTCCACATTATGTCCTTGTCGGAAATGTTTTTTGTTACACTTAAAATTCTTTATAAATTCCATAATGTGTTATCTACATTTTTCTGAAATGTACTTGTATATGTAAACAAGAATGCTTGAACTATCTAACACATCGTGGCCCTGGCTATCAGCCAAAAGTAATTAGGAGTCTATAAGGAGGCTTATGTAATCCTCAAAAAAGTAATTAGGTAATGGAAATAATTTTTCTTGGTGAATTGTGAATGTGTATGTGATTATATGTATGCAGTAAACACACATGACACAGCAAAAGGAACCAAAGTAAAAAAAATATATTGGTACATGTTTCACGCGAATATTTTAATAGATTAATTAGTCACTAATTAATATATTGAAATAGGCATAAAAAACCTACTGTTCCATTTATTTCTCTGACACTAATTTTTTTCGTTCATGTACTAGCCATTTGTGACGTGATCAGTTTTTAGTGATCTGCTCAATCCTCTAACTTTAGATCTAGCATGTCATTAAGCTACAAGTGCTTATACTTTGTCCTTTGTCTAATGTTTTCTGCTCTGCACTTCCAGATATTTCCATCTGATATGTACATTAGTGAAATTGTTGATGTTGCAAAGTCGTTCAGGTATATCTTGAAAATTTTCATCAGAGCTGGTCTGGTACATTAAGGTCTCACCAGAATTACCATGTGATCATACAGTTTTAAAGAATCAACATGAAGTCTCATCTGAGCATTCTTTATAATGTTTATTGGAATTATCTGATTAATTATCAGTATAATATATATGACCTGCTTATTTTAGTTTCTAGTTTTTATTTTAATTTTAGTTTCTATTTGATTATTTGTCTGTATATATATATATATAATATATATATATATATACTAGTGTAGTGGAAAAGATAGTGGATATAAGGGAGTAGTTAATTTCTATATAATAAAATTTTACAATTTTGAGTAACTTTGAAACGGTATAGAATTGAGACGGAGAGAGTGGGAAATATGCACTGATTACAAAATTGAAAATTTTTTCATTTGTAATTGTGTTTTTATAACTAAATAAAATAATAAATTTAATAAATATTTTATTTTGATATTTATCATACAACTATAAAAAAACAACAAAAGTTATTTCTTTATTTTTAAACCTTACAAAGAATATGAACAAAAAAATAATAGACAAATAGAAAAATTACTTGATTGAAGAATATTAGGTAAAGAAATTTCTAAGAAATTTCGTAGAAAATTCTAATGTTTTATATACCAGGGCCATATAAATTAAGGGTGTTGCACATACTCCATAATCCCTAATTCCTTGACCGCCCCAATGTTACCATATTCCACAACTTCAAAATTGAGTATATCACCAACCAATTGAGCTGCAAAGATGGTGAGGATAGCGCATCTGGGGAAGACATCAGGGTCTTTGTGCTAAAAGTACAACTAATTTCTAATAAATAAGATTTTGATTTAACTTTTTTATAGGTTGCCACTTTTAATCCTTAAATTTTTTCATATGTGTAGGTTTATCAGGGATTGTTCATTATACATCAAAGATCTAGGTAGGTATACATACTAATTCTCTTTTTGATTCTTTTATATTGACTTTTATTTATTTTTATTAAATAGTGTAATGTTTTGCACAGGGGGTGATAGAAAGGTCACTCTATCTGATTATTCCATGTCCTCAGATTTCTTGCATTGGTGGCCTTAGCAGTTGCGACTAAAGGGAGTTCTGCATAATCTTGCCCCAAAACTAGAAAAAGTCCCCCACTGTAGCAAAACTCGTATTAGGTCATCTGATTCGAATGAGGGTGTCATCTGATTGTCCAAGGAGGTCCGTAGTCATCCTCTTTGTCACTGTCCTTGTTGTACTAATTTTTTTAATTATCTATTATCTTTTAAATTCAAGCAATGTAATCGTAGTAACCCGTTTCCAAATAATAGATAAATTAGTATCATGTTCATTATTATTAATCAAATATTATTAAATTTGTGAGGATCTATATGCAGATATCTTAAATTGATAATATTAGTTATCTTGTATACATTACTCAAAACAACAACAAAGAAGAGTTTATTTCATTCACTTTTATATAAATTAGATAGCCATAACATCTTTTTATTGATTATTAACTATAAATTAAATCCTGAAAATTGAAATAAGTAACAATTACTTTACGTAGACAAAAGTTTTAAATAATATCTATCCAACATTCCTATCAAGCAAAGTCTATATAATATGTAATACAAATGTATAATAATTTCAAACTAATTTTACTTTACTTATAAGTATTGTTTTGTATGTGGTTTAAAAGCCTAGCACGTGTGGAGATAAATTTAAAATAAATTTAGTTGGCCAACAATTATCCAAAACAAAAATAAACTCCAACGAACCCAAAATTTAATCTATAAAATAAATTGCTAATCCACAATTAAATTCAAATGTAAACAAAAACAATATGTAATCACAAAGAAATGCTTTTAATGAAAAGAAAAGGAGAAAAAATGATAAGTAGTGCACCAATCACATCTAATTATGTAAAAAAGATTAGAAAAATAAAATTATTATCATTATATAGGGATAAAAAATATAAATGAATTTGAGAATCTCTTGATCACATTTTCAATTATAATATAATAGGTAATTAAGGTTGTAGGCCATGTGAAAATCCTTTCACAGGAGAGTATAAAAATCATATAATCATTAATTAGCTTATAATTCTTCTATGTCATTGTGAAATACTGATGAAAATGCCTATGTCTATAGCATCCTTGGAAAACTCTACATTTTCTTCGAACAACGCTTTTTTTGATTGACCAATTTTTATTTATTTTTTTGCCAAATTTTAGCAAATTTCATTAATAACATGAAAAAAACTCAATCGGTACAAAACCCCTAATTGATCATGCAACCATGCTGAAAAATAAATAGACGAACTAAATAATTAGCCTGTTTTCCGGATTGCTTAACTAACTGAATAAAAATATTCTGAAAATTAAAAATGAAGGTAATGGTTTCTCGAGCGATCCAGCCTGCATCTCCACCGAAAACAGTAGTTTCACAATTGACCCTCACATTAATTCCATGGATAGTACAATGTTCAGAGGACTCAATTGCAAAAACTGAGAGGGCCTTCGTGTTATGAACAAAAATATTTTGTGAGAGGTGAGCACAAGCGATTTTCACTACCGTATCAAAAGCACCCCAACTATCTACCTGCCGGACACCAGCTATAAACCTACCGAAAGTGTTTTGATGCAAGATATCCAGATCTCCCAATATACCGTGAAATCCATTTTCAACACATCGCATAACGCGAGACACATCGCACAAAGTGAGACATCAGACACATAAATAATAACTCAATTAAACGAAACAAAAAGAACAGAATTTTTGAACAAAATCCGATATTTATTGAAAGAAAGTTAAAAATAAATGATAAAAATTTTGTATGGATGAAGAGAGAGGATGGAGATAGAGATGAAGATGGGTAGAAAGGGTGAAGAAGGAGGTGTGATGATTAGGGTTAAAGAAAGACGGGGCGGCCGACTCTAATCGAGAGAGGGAGAATTGATTGACCAATTTTTTAATACTCTTTTTGACATATAATTCAAAACACTCTTTAGCCTTTTCGGGTTTTTGCATCTTCAAATGCCTTAATTAATAAAAACTTAGGTGTGTAATGTACATAATTATAAAAATAAAAATAACATACAACAAACCTCTTGGTAACTTCTACAGCCCATTTCGAATTTTGTGCAAGAATGGCAATATACGTGTATGCCCCAACTGCCCATTTTGAACGAATAGTCGCATTCAATATCTTTACTGTTGTATCATTGTGTATACTATAAAATTAATTTTAATGTAGTCAGTCGTAAACACAAAAGCTTCATAATCTATGAGCTAATCTTATTCATATTTTTCACATACATTTTGAAGTTGAATGAGATTTATACAATAAACATATATAAATAATTACTGTCCCACTTGGAATCTGATGCGGCATGGTGTTCGTGGTTTCTTTTCCCTAAACTTGTGATCGGAATTTGATCTAGGTCATTTCCATGCCCGGGTCTTTATATTGGTCTTACAAGTGTTTTTGGTAATCTTACGAGTGTTCTGATTACGTGGAGAAGGTAGACTAGGTATTCGTAAAATCACACAAGTTCTTCCACTAAGTCCACGACCACGTCCCATGTCTCTGATTAGCATTTTTCCTTGCATATTACAAAGTAATTAGAAAATATTTCCAAGTAATTAAATATCATTCATGCAAGATACTAAATATAACAAAAAAAAACATAATTTCCAAGTCAGATAAATCGTCAAAATAATGAAAAATTAATAAAACAAGATCAAAAGCTTTGATAAAATTCTACATGCTCTCATTTCATATCATACGATTAAACTTAGAAATCTTAATTAGTATTTATAAAGACAACTCATAGCGAACTAACAACATTAAACCCATATCAAATAAAGAAGCAAATAAACTCCCCCCTCTGGCTCTTACGCAAACATAGGTATACATAATCGAAACTTGATGTACATGACACAAAATAACAATACAACTTACTAATTGTATAATTTACATATTTTATTCATATTAAATCATTTTTCTACATCATTATTTGAAAATGAAAGCATTTGTCATCACAAAAGATAACATAGAAAATGAACAATAACAACTAATGAAGCTCAAAAAACTCAAACCTTTGAAGAACATATAAATGTGAGATTTAACTCTTACTAAGTTCATCAAAAATTTAAAAAATAGAGAAAAACATTCGGTTATTAGTTTACTATAAAGACCCACATTTATTCTCTCCTTCTCCATCATACTTATACATATATTTGTATAAACATGAATACACCATACACATAAAAACAATCATATGAACAACACAATTGAAACAAATTAACAAATATTTAATGTTAAACATGTTGATTTAAGACAGCCACATTCATTCTCTCTATATATCACACTCATACCTATAAATATATATATATATATAATGCATATATATGTATAAAGAGGAACAAAAGATATACATATAAAGAACACAAAAAATAAAAAATAAGTTGGCAAATATAGGTAATTAGGATAACGCACTAATGTTTTATATAGTCTATATGTGGTCTTATCTCTTTCAAATTAGTTGTTGATTAAATGTAATCCAACTAATAAATTTACAGTTTTAAGACTATATTTTTTCAAATCTAACCTAAATAATTTTTCTAATTTATTTACCCAAAAGTAATGATTATTAAAGAATACTTATATAGTAATTATTGAATTTTTGTAAAATGGTTTAGAGTTTCATGTAATAAGGGAAAATATAATGGGTTCGTATTAGTTTTCATTCTAGGAAAATAACATCATATTTACTATATACACCCTTTTATCATGTATGCAACTCATGACAGATACTTAATTATTTAATAATGAATAGGAAAGTAGTGTGTTGGTTCAATTAAATGGCGGGTCGTATTTCTAAGCATTGCATGTTTATTATATGCATTTGTATACTTATTTTTTATTTAATTATTAACATATTTAAATTTTGTATAAATTAGTTGTACTTTCTATATATTTAAATGTTTACTTAGATGTACTTATATACTTATTTCCTATTTTACTAACCTACTTTTATTACACATTAATAAAATATTAATGGGATATACATATTTATAATTAAATGAACACAAAACTAGTATATTCTCATTATTGGTTTTCTTGAGCTTTCGAGGACTTACTTAGAGTTTCTCATGTTAGCTTTAATGTTGATATATCATAGAAATCCTTTAGAAAATTACTCCATTCATCACTTGATTAACAAAAAAGAGAGTCTTCTTAACTGTTAGTGGATTTCCCTTCAAAGTATTAGTTATTATGGTAAGATAACATGTATGGTTCTTGGTATCCATATTCCACAATCTTTCAAAAATCTTGAGATTCTTACAATACCGAAATCGATTTTCTTGTGTGTCTCCATGCCGACCCACATTAACAACTTAAATTTTTTATTAGCTCTAATCTCATTAATAACAATGGCTCTCGTGCATAAAAATCTATATGATCATGTAAATGTATTTGTTACATATGTAAACAAGAATGCTTGAACTATCTAACACATGGTGGCCCTGGCTATCAGCCAAAAGTAATTAGGAGTCTATAAGGCTTGTGTAATCCTCAAAAAAGTAATTAGGTAATGGGAAAGGATTTTTCTTAGTGAATTAGTGAATTGTAAATTGTGTATGTGATTATATGTATGCAGTAAACACACATGACACAACAAAAGGAACCAAAGAAAAAAAATATATTTGTACATGTTTCACGCGAATAGTTTAATAGATTAATTAGTCACTAATTACTATATTGAAACAGGCATAAAAGACCTACTGTTCCATTTATTTCTCTGACACTAATTTTTTTCGTTCATGTACTAGCCATTTGTGACGTGATCAGTTTTCAGTGATGTGCTCAATCCTCTAACTTTAGATCAAGCATGTCATTAAGCTACAAGTGCTTATACTTTGTCCTTTGTCTAATGTTTTCTGCTCTTCATTTCCAGATATTTCCATCCGATGTGTACATTAGTGGAATTGTTGATGCTGCAAAGTCGTTCAGGTATATCTTGCAAATTTTCATCAGAGCTACATTAATGATAACAATCAGATATGCATTAACATTCATTATAGGTTAAAATTTACCATGTGATCATACAGTTTTAAAGAATCACATGAAGTCTTATCTAAGCATTCTTTATAATGTTTATTGGAATTATCTGATTAATTATCTGTATAAGCTATATATGCCCTGCTTATTATGAACTTCTTCAGTTACTTCATACTTTTGAGCTAACCATTGGCCAGGAGTGCCATGAAACTATCAAGTCAAATTTATTAATAATCAATAAGCAGTTACGCAGTAAGATCTTAGATAAGGTTCCTCTTAAATCTTAATAGTGCAACTTTATGGGAAGTAAATATTTTTTTTCCAGGACTATATGCTCACCTCTGCCTTTGCTAGAGACGAGGTCTCTGGTGGAGCATACTAAGGCGAGTTGTGGTGAAATTGGCAAATAAATCAAGGTCAGAACTTTTCATAATTGAAATCCATATAACAACATGCACTCTCGCTTTCTTGTAAGATGTATCTACTTATTTGTAACTATGAGCTCTCTTAGCAGGCAAAGATTTATGTTGCAAATTTATTAACCAATCTAAGTTAGAATAACATTGTTATAAGCCCTCACTTCTCTAAGCAAAGAGTATTGATCTCAGATCTTTATTTTAAGTAAGTTAGAGAAGTCACCTTTTTGTATACGAACACGAAAATAAACCTCAAATTCAGTCTAGGTTTTGGGTTTACTTTTGGGTACATGACATGAAACGAAAATACACGAATAGTTTAATTAAATAAAATATTTCAAAATTTTATAAATACATATTGGGTATAGAAGTTTTAATAAAACAAAATAAAAAAGTTCCCAATTTGAGTTCAACAAAATTTGACTACACTTGACTCATTATAACTTAATGACTTGAGACTCAACTAGTAAAACTTTAACCGAAAAGTTTGGTAATTAAATATTTTATTTATATATTAGACCATCCAACCACATGGATGTTAAAATGGTTACAAGAAAATGTTATATGCAAATTTTAACAATTTTTAATCATTAGACCTCGATTATTTTAACAAATAAGGTATCATTAACTTAACTAAATATTTCACCACACAATCTTTTTCATGGAATTTATGCTCAAATTGACCAACTTCATGATTTTAAATTTTTTATTAAAATTACAATTTGTTAATATAATTTATTATATTTTTAATATTATAATATTTATAAGAAAAAAGTTAATTAATTACAATTTTAATTTCCTAGAAATTATAAGAAAGCATAAGAAAAATATTAATCGACACTCCTAAATTCGACCGGTTACACTTGAATTTAGTGCCACTTCAATAGTCCCCTTGCATTAGATCTAACACACCAAATTTAACCCCTAAAACACTCATCCAACGGTTGAATTTAAATTTAATAAAACCAAATTATAAGTAAAATTAACCCCTATAACTTTAGATCTAACACACCAAATTTTAATTCGAATTAGACTTTTTACTTTAGGTTGTTTATTGATGTGTTTTGAAGTTACGAATCGATAGATCATTGAACATGAGCGTGTAGATAATTTTTTCATGATTTATGATTGACTGTGTTGCTCCATTTACATGCTTGGTATGTGGTGGGGAAATTGTTTATATTAAGGTTTTTTTAGTTTGGTGAATTTTTTGTTAATGTTGTTTTTTCTTTACAGACGTTCAATTGATTTTGGCCGGAATCGGTTAAATGCTAGTTATTTGTAAGTTTGGATATGAATATGAGATTGTTGGGTCAATTTTGAGTGTATTAAGTTGGAAAATTGGACTGAAAACTGAGCCTTTTTGGAGAAATTAAAGCTGCTGAAATATGACTGGACCTGGGTAAACTCACCGGAATCTGGAAATTTTCCAATTTCCAGCGAGAGATTTGTCTCTTAAAACTGGTGTTTATTAATTCAACCGAAGGTGGTGGAATTTAGATTCGCATCTTTGACCATATACGGTCAATTTAATTTTAGGCAAACATTTTAAATTTATTCAAAATATTTAATAGTTTGGGCGGGATTTTCAATTTTTTGGTGAAAAGACAAATTCGACTACCTTGGTCAAATTTGGCCAGTTGAATTTAAGCGGTTTTTTTTAAATGGTCAAAATTAGCTGGTCCAATTTACTTTAAAAATGACCGACTTACTAAATATTCCTCCCGTATTATGACCGATCCAGAAACTAAAAGATACCACCGTGTCCTGACATATTTAGGTAAATGCGAGGACTTTTGGCCGGTCGTATTTACCTGTTTTTATATTGATAGCTCATCTAAATATGAGGGGTTTGTTAAAATGACGTAATATATAAGTTGATCCACATGTTAAATGACTTAATCAAGGGAAAGATGGGATCTAATAAATTCGACATCATAAACTTTGAAATTCTTGAAAAATTGCCCTCACCGATTTTCCAATTTTCAAATAGTTCTTGGCTAAATGATATTATACTTCATTTTGATGTCTCTGAACTTTGTTTCTTTCATTTTGTACTTAGTGGCGCAACAAACCATATGGTTTCTCTAACCCTTTGAGTTATCTACCTCTCTTTCACCTTTTTCAGTTGATGGAAGTGCTTTGGGCGTGGATCCTATGACGTTTTGCCTTTCCAATTAAAATTCAAATAAATTCTCTTGTGTAATAAAGAAATATTTAATCTCATTACATCCTTTATTTCACAAATTCCATATATTGGCATATTAGCTCTTGTATGTTCTTGCAATGACTTGGTTTGCCAAATGTTCATGGTTGTGGTGGTTAATATGTTAAGAGACACCAACACCAAAGGTAAGTCTCATCTGGAGAAAATTAAGGGTTGAGGTATTGTTTCGACCACTTCAAATTGTTTTCATCTTATATCCTTTTCATTTATGAAGGAATAATATGTGCAAAGTTTATATTTTTTTAATATTTTTTTTTTAATAAAAGTATTGTTGCTTGATTGTCAGGTTTATTAATTATATCATTCACGAGGATTTAATTAAACATGGGTTTTTAAAATATTTTTTATTTTTGTTAAAGTATTGTTCCTTGATTAGGTTATAACTGTTCCAGTTATACCTGGAACAGTTATTTCTCTACTTGATTATTTTTTTTATTTTTTGTTTTAATAAAAGTATTGTTCCTTGATTATTTCTCTACTTGTTTGGGGTCAACTTCAACTTTATACTCACATCCGTGTGCCTCCAGACTCTCAACTGCAGTTCAGAAGTACGCGGTTTAAGTTCCAACTGTATCATTACTGCAAATGTTTGCTTTCCAGCATGGGTGATGGACCCTGGACCTGCTGTGCATTATGGGTGTTAAATTATTAATATTATCAAAACAATTCCATTAGTGTTGCAACTATTCTGAATTTTCAGATGTTGCCAGTAGCCGTGAACCATTTGACCTCTGTGAACAACATTATGGAAATTCCTTTAACCTCCCAAGCCAATTTAACCAGCAGCATAATTCAGAGCTCAAGTTTAATGTCGGAGGAGCGAGGATCACTATTGCAGGTGTCTTGAGGATGAATGAGAATAAGCTCCTAATTAGCATATCCAGACGACTGGGGCACATGGCTCCACGGGCCCACATGATGAATTGAAGAGAAGGTTCCAAAGGTTCATCAGATGCGAATTCAGGAGCAGTTCTCTAGGCTCATCAGATGAGTAATCCAAAAGCATGAGAATCTCTTAGGTTATTAGATTTTTAAACCAAAAATGAGAACTTTATAAGGTACATTACAAAAGGACAAGTGCAAGAGAATAATTGGAATTTAAATCGAAAAGGAGAAGGTCTAGCTGTCTCTCTCTCACATGATAAATACAAAGAGAGAAGTTTTGCAATGAATAGACACAAAGAACAGAAGCAAAACCTGTAATTAAATATCAAACATGTATAAGTATCCCACAAAAAAGCAAGCGGAGCAATGTATCATAAAAAATGGCACCAAAGTATCTTTATCTTCCAACAAGGTCGGCGATTGGCAAAGCGCTTGGTTGGAAATCTAAGAATTTTCGGTTGCATTGCATATGCACATATTCCTGACAAGAAAAGAAAAAAGCTAGATGAGATTAGATGAGATTGTCAAGAAGTGTATCTTTACCCCGGTTTTTATCCTTTACAGGATTTTCCGCGTCACCAAATCCGTGTTTTTTACTTGCTATTTTCATTACGTTATAATCCTAGTTCTTTCATTAAAAACTTATAAATATATTTTTAGCATTAACACACATAAATTTGGTAAAAACAATTGGCGCCGTCTGTGGAAAATTGCTAAGGATTTCTACACACCTACATCATGTCCACTAGTGAACCACCACAAAACTCGAAAAACACAGAAGACAACGCTTCCAACAACGAGGAGATGGCTGCAACGTTGAAAAAGCTACAATCAGAGATGGACAAATGCAGTCGATTTTGATGGAAAGAGCCACACACCAAACTGGCTAGTGGAAAGGTACTTAGTTGGTTTCCATATCAACTAAGGTTTCTACTAAACAACATGTGCAAGAATTAGGTACAAAGGTAAATAATCGTGAGAGTAAATTAGAAGCGCAGTTTAACAAGAATGCAGAACATGACTTGGATGATGGAAAAACTGGAAGAAGCGAACTTCAAAAAAAAAAAAACTAATCCACAACTATGTTCAAATGTAATAAAAAACAATATGTAGTCACTAATAATACTTTTAATTAAAACAAAAAGAGAAACAATAGGTTATAAGTAAATGCTTTTAATAAAAAAGGGCAAAAAAGAATATAAATGAATTATATAATCTTTTGAGCATATTTTGTGATTATAATAAAGGTAATTAAGGTTGGAGGCCATGGAAAAATCATTTTAGAGGAGAACTTAGAAATCATATAATCATTAATTAGAATATAACTTATGATGTTATTAATTTTGTATTAAGTTTTCTTCTATATCATTGAGAAACGATGTCCAAAATGTCTATATCTCACTTGTGTACTTTCTAAATACGTGTTTGTATTAATGTCACCTACATTAACTTATTTTATATCAAAATAATTTTATTTGGTTTGCCATTTTAACAGTCAAGCATCAGTTCGACTAGTACAGCTAACTAGTGTTGAATCCTGAATTAGTGTTACGATTATTTTAAAAATATTTTTCAATAATCCAAACGTATGGATGTCAATAGATATATATTAGTGATGTAACCAAAATTTCATATCAAAATAATTTTATTTGGTTTGACATTTTAACAATCAAGCATCAGTTTCACTAGTACAACTAACTAGTGTTGAATCCTGAATTAGTGTTACGATTATTTTAAAAATATTTTTCAATAATCCAACCGTATGGATGTCAATAGATAATATATTAGTGATATAACCAAAATTTTATATCAAAATAATTTTATTTGGTTTGCCATTTTAACAGTCAAGCATCAGTTCGACTAGTACAGCTAACTAGTGTTGAATCCTGAATTAGTGTTACGATTATTTTAAAAATATTTTTCAATAATCCAACTGTATGGATGTCAATAGATATATATATATATATATATATTATGATGTACCCAAAATTTCATATCAAAATAATTTATGTGGTTTGACATTTTAACAGTCAAGCATTAGTTTGACTAGTATAGCTAACTAGTGTTGAATCTTGAATTAGTGTTTCGATTATTTTAAAAATATTTTTCAACGATCCAACCGTATGGATGTCAATAGATATATATATTAATGATATAACCAAAATTTCATATCAAAATAATTTTATTTGGTTTGACAATTTAACAGTAAAGCATGAGTTTGACCTAATACAACTAACTAGTGTTGAATCTTGATTAGTGTTTCGATTATTTTAAAATATTTTTCAACGATCCAACCATATGGATGTCAATAGATATATATATTAGTGATATAACCAAAATTTTATATCAAAATAATTTTATTTGGTTTGCCATTTTAACAGTCAAACGTCAGTTTGACTAGGACAACTAACTAGTGTTAATCCTAAATTGGTGTTTCGATTATTTTACTAATATTTTTCAACGATCCAACCGTATGAATGTAAATAGATATATTTAGTGAGATAACCAAAATTTCATATCAAAATAAATTTATTTGGTTTGTCATTTTAATAGTCAAGTATTAGTTCGATTAGTACTAATTAACTAGTGTTTAGTTCTGAATTTGTGTTCGATTATTTTAAAAATATTTATCATATATCCAACCGTATGGATGACCATATTTATCAAAATATTTAGTTTTTTTCTGAAATTCTTGAAATGTCACCCAAACAAATAAATGTTGGCATTAATAGGGTTGAATCATGAAATAATATTTTTAAAATTGAAATTATCAAAAATCATGTGCTAATTTACGACGGAATTTGTCACAAAATTATTTAACTTAAGACGAAATGTTCACATCGTCTCAACTTCAAATGATTTTTATTTTCCCACCAAATTTTTTGGGAAAAATTTAAATTTTCCTCTTTGATAACTTACGACGAAGTTTAATTTCCGTCGTAAATTTGACGATCCGATTTTTTCGTCGCAAATATTCCGTCGTAAATTTAGATAAATTACCATGTGATCATACAGTTTTAAAGAATCACATGAAGTCTCATCTGAGCATTCTTTATAATGTTATTGGAATTAGCTGATTAATTATCAGTATAAGCTATATATGACCTGCTTATTATCTTTAGCTATATATAAGCTAAAGATCTTGCAAGCTTGACTTGTTTTTAGTTTGTAGATAAGACATGAATGATAGAAGCAACAATTTCACTGATTGCAAAGCATTATGCAATGATGTTGGTCTAGAGCGTATATAAGTTCCAATGAAATGATGTTGCTCATTTTGGTTAAAAATTTCTCAATGAGAAATATGATTAAGGTTGATTTACAATAGAGCCGACAATTTCGTACAATTGACACGATAATTTGTATTGGTGTTCACCTTTTTGGTATACGAACACGAAAATACACCCCTTAAATTCAGTTTAGGTTTGGGTTTACTTTTGGGTACATGACATGAAACGAAAATACACGAAGAGTTAATTAATTAAATAATATTTCAAAATTTTATAAATACATATTGGGTATAGAAGTTTTAATAAAACAAAATAGAAATAGTTTCAAATTTGAGTTCAACAAAATTTGACTACACTTGACTCATTATAACTTTAATCACTTGAGACTCAACTAGTAAAACTTTAATCGAAAAGTTTGGTAATTAAATATTTTTATTTATATATATTTATGGAAAGTTACATGAACCACAACACAAAAAGTACACGAAGATTTCATAATGGCTCATGGTTGGCAGAGGTGATGCTTTCATAAAAGTACAACAAAGCTGGCCATTACATGGTTCTCCACTGAGCTAGTATCCCTCAAGAAATCTAGTCCACAGTCGAAGGAAATTTCTTGAGCTTTCTTGCAAAGTTGAGGTGAGTTACGTATGGACTATTAAGTTCCTTATTATTGCATTCACAACATTCATATTATAAATGTATGAATCTATATACATATTAGTAATTTTTGTGTAAGTAGTGAAATGATGTCAAAATGTGGTAGAAAATGTATGAATGTATGTTCTCTATATGTTGTCGGAACACACAAAATTAGCCTTGGGAATTGCAATATCCTAATTTGACGAAGGCAGGTATCCTTTGTTAAAAGTAATCTAATTTCTAATTCTTATAAATTATCTGGTAGAGTAAGAAGATCTAGTCAGAAGTAATGCAAGCACAGATTCAAGTAATCAGTATACAATGAAAAGTTTCCTGATCTTATTCATGAACCATATTAATGATGTAAACTAATAGTCTTCTTAAGTCTTGCTATATGAACTTATTAAAGTGAACAAGTGATAATATATAAATTAAAGCATTCTGCCTTCTTTGTTAATACTGATTCCAACAAATTTGGTATTAGAGCCAAAACATTAATCCAGACCCCAAAATAATTAAAATTCATAATACCCTTCATTATATACAATGACAGCTTCTAATGAAGCATTATTCAACTATGCACAAAACAATATTCCAATTTTCAATGATAAAAGCTATGATTTCTGGAGCATTCCAAATGAAAACATTGTTCAACAAGGAGTTAGCAAAGCAATCTTTCCCCATATTATGGGAGCAAAAACATCAAAAGAAGCATGGGATCTTTTGCGAAATACTGATATGTCATTGTGAAATACTGATTAAAATGCCTATATCTATAGCATTCTTGGAAAACTCTACATTTTCTTCGAACCACGCTTTTTTCTTGATTGACCAATTTTTTATTTATTTTTTTGCCAAATTTATAGCAAATTTTATTAATAACATTAAAAAAACTCAATCGGTACAAACCCCTAATTGATCATGCAACCAGGCTGAAAAATAAATAGACGAACTAAATAATTAGCCTGTTTATTTTCGGATTGCTTAACTAACTGAATAAAAGTATTCTGAAAATTAAAAATGAAGATAATGGTTTCTCGAGCGATCCAGCCTGCATCTCCACCGAAAACAGTAGTTTCACAATTGACCCTCACATTAATTCCATGGATAGTACAATGTTCAGAGGACTCAATTGCAAAAACTGAGAGGGCCTTCGTGTTATGAACAAAAATATTTTGTGAGAGGTGAGCACATGGGATTTTCACTACCGTATTAATAGCACCCCAACTATCTACCTGCCGGACACCCAGCTATAAACCTACCGAAAGTGTTGTTGATGTAGATATCCAGATCTCCCAATATACCGTGAAATCCATTTTCAACACATCGCATAACGCGAGACACAATCGCACAAAGTGAGAAAATCAGACATATAAATAATAACTCAATTAAACGAAACGAAAAGAACCGAATTTTTGAACAAAATCTGATATTTATTGAAAGAAAGTTAAAAATAAATGATAAAAATTTTGTATGGATGAAGAGAGAGGATGGAGATAGAGATGAAGATGGGTAAAAAGGGTGAAGAAGGAGGTGTGATGATTAGGGGTTAAAGAAAGACGGGGCGGCCGACTCTCATCGAGAGAGAGGGAGAATTGATTGACCAATTTTTTAATACTCTTTTTGACATATAATTCAAAACACTCTTTAGCCTTTTCGGGTTTTTGCATCTTCAAATGCCTTAATTAATAAAAAGAACTTAGGTGTGTGTAATGTACATAATTATAAAAATAAAAATAACATACAACAAACCTCTTGGTAACTTCTACAATAAACTAGCTAATAGTCTTCTTAAGTCTTGCTATATAAACTTGAGATATATCAGTTGTATTAAAGTGAATAAGTGATAATATATAAATTAAATCATTTTGCCTTCTTTATCAATACTGATTCCAAAAAATTTAGTATCAGAGCCAAAACATTAATCCAGACCCCAAAATAATCAAAATTCATAAACCCTTCATTATATACAATGGCAGCTTCTAATGAAGGATTATTCAACTATGCACAAAGCAATATTCCAATTTTTCAATGATGAAAGCTATGATTTCTGGAGCATCCAGCTGAAAACATTATTCATCTCTCATGATTTATGGATTAGTAGAAGATAACTACGAAGCTGGTGTTACGCAGGAAGAGATAGCATCCTGGTCAGTGGCTAGGCATGATGAATTCAAAAATAAAAAGAAAAAAGATGCAAGAGCTTTGCACTGTATTCAATAAGAAGTTAGCAAAGCATCTTTCCCCCGTATTATGGGAGCAAAAACATCAAAAGAATCATGGGATCTTTTGCAAAATCAGTTTTCAAGGTTACGAAGCACTAATTTCAGTAAAATTCTAAGTATTCTGGAATTCTTCTCTAAGGTGTCAACAATCATTAATCAGATTCGAAGTTATGGAGATACCTTGGATGATAAAAAAAGTTGTCCATAAAATTTTAAGAAGCCTGCCAGCAAAATTTGAGCATGTGGTTGCAGCAATTGAAATTTCTAAGGACTTGTCTAAATTAACGGTGGATGAACTCATGCGTGCTCTTGAAGCTAATGAGGAAAGAATTCGTAGATTCTCAAATCAGCCCCTGGAACAAGCTTTTCAAGCAAAAATCAATATAAGAAACAAAAATGATGTTGCACATCAGGAGAACGAGACACGAAGAAACTACAACAGGAACCAAAATTTTAGAAAAGGTAATCAGAATTTTCGAGGAAGAGGAGGAAGAAGAAATTTTAATGAAAGAAGCAACTTCAACAATTCCAAATATATCATTTGCTAGCGATCAAATCATGAGTCGAAAAATTGCAAATTCCGATGCAAAAGGTGCAAAGTTTCTAACCATTCTCAGAGAGACTGCTGGTTCCAAAACAAAACTCAAGGAAATGCAATTTTTCAGAGGAGAGTAAAGAGCCACAAAAGGAGTGGTATATTGATAGCGCTTGTAGCAATCACATGACGGGCAAAAAGGAGCTTTTCTCAAACTTGATAAAGATATAAATCTAAAGTAAAGATCGGAGATGGGAAAATGTTGAAAATTGAAGGGCAAAGGGATCATTACCTTTTATTCTAAAGAAGATAAGTCTTCAAACATTACTGATGTTCATTATGTTCCTGAATTAACTCAAAATCTATTGAGTATTGGACAATTGATGCAAAGAGGGTTTTTCCATAATTTTTGATGAAGATCATTGTGTTACTTTCGATAAGAAAAAGAAATTCTCAGTGCAAGAGTTAGAATTATTCCAAAACAAAACTTTTCATTTAATAATGCCACTGGAAGGTGGTGTTGCTTTAAAAGTTGTGAAGAACGATGATACTTTTTCTTGGCATCTAAGGTATGGGCATCTTAACTTTAATGGACTGAACGTTATTAAAAGAGAAAAATATGGTCATAGGTCTGCCTTCCATCTCAAAAAACAGTGAAGTTTGTGAAGGTTGTTTATATGGGAAAAATGCACAGATTGCCTTTTCCCCGAAACTGCTTGTAGAGCAAGGGCTCCGGTGGAACTAGTTCACTCAAATATATGCGAATCAAGGACTCCATCCATCAATGGCAGCAAATACATTCTCCTATTCGTGGATGGCTACACAAGAATGATGTGGGTATATTTCTTGAAGCAAATATATGAGGCATTTAACTCTGTTATCCAGTTCAAGGTGCTGGTAGAAAATCCAAGTAAATTTAAAATAAAAACTCTCAGAACTGATCGCGGTGGAGAGTATATATCTCAACCTTTTCTTAGTTATTGTAAAGAAAAGGCATAAGCAAGCAGCTAACGATAAGATATAGTCCTCAGTAAAACGGCGTCGCAGAATGGAAGAATCGAACAATTGTGGAAATGGCCAGAAGCATGTTTAAAGAAAAAGGATTGTCAAATATTTCTGGGCAGATTAATACAGCTATCTACCTTCTGAATATCTCTCCAACAAAGTCAGTGTTTTAATAAATCACCTTACGAAGCTTGGCATAGGCAGAAACCAGAAGTACATCAACTCAAAGTATTTGGATGCATCGCCTATTCTCATACTTCCGGCACACATGAGAGAAATTTGATGAGAAATGTGAGAAACATACTTTTTCTTGGCTATAGTGAAGAAATAAAAGGGCTATCGTCTTTTTAATCCTGCCACCAAGAAATTTGTGATCTCCAAAGATGTAATTTTTGAAGAAAAGAACAATGGAACTTTAAAATAATACATCTGAATCATAACTTCAGAGTGCAAACAATTCTCCAGAAACTTGGAAGTTGTTGTCACACCAGAAGAAGGATCAAGATTCACAATTGAAGATACCACATATACAGAGAGTACTCAGACATCGTTCAATTCAAGATATTTATGATTCTTATATGTTGTATTCTTTCCATGTGAACCAAACCAAAATTTAAGGATGCTGCAAAAGAAGGAACATCGAGAAAAAGCAATGGATGATGAGATTACAACAATAGAGAAGAATCATACATAGAGACTTGTTGATCCTCCTGAAAATAAAGGATGTCATAGGACTGAAGTGGGTCTATAAGACAAAATATAATAAAGATGGAACAGTCCAAAAGCACAAAGCAAGATTAGTACTAAGGGGTACTTCTCAGCAACCAAAATTGATTTTACTGAAACTTTTGCTCCAGTAGTACGCATGGAGACAATAAGATATGTACTTGCTATTTGTTATATCAAGTATTTCTACGACATGACGACTAGAAGTTTGCATGCGACGGGGGGTGGACGAATACGTAAGACATGATCATGTCAGGTGTCGACATGGACAGCTGCAAGAAGAGAGCCAAAGACGTGTAGAAGGATTCAATACAACCTGAAAAATAGGAGAAAAGCATCAAAAAAAAAGGTGGAGAAGAACGGGAAGATTGGTAAGGAAAGAGGATGGGAGGATAAACACTAGCTAACCAAAATGGATAGAGGGCAACTTCAAATAAAAAAGTGAGACAACGGGCAGGAAGATTAGAGGTGATTAAAATAGTAGAAAATAACATAGACTAGAGCCAAAGTCGTCTAGTAATAACACAAAAATACCTACCGTCTTACATTGTAATTCAGCTACGTGATTTTGATATAGTGGATCTCTTTTAGGCTGGGGCTACAAATCCCACCTGCGGTTTTGATCCTTTACGGGATTTTCCTGCCTCACCAATCGTGGTGTTTTTACTTGCTATTTCATTACGTTATAATCCTAGTTCTTTCATTAAAAACTTATAAATATATTATTAGCATTAACACACATAAATTTGGTAAAAATAATTGGCGCCGTCTGTGGAAAATTGCTAAGGATTTCTACACACCTACATCATGTCCACCAGCGAACCAACACGAAACCAGACAACACTAGAGGTAACGCTTCCAACAACGAGGAGATGGCTGTAATGCTGAAAAGCTACAGTCAGAGATGGACAAATGCAGTCGATTTTGATGAAAAGAGCCACACACCAAACTGGCTATTGGAAAGGTACTTAGTTGGTTTCGATGTCAACTAAGGTTTCTACTGAACAACATGTGCAAGAATTAAGTACAAAGGTAAATAATCGTGAGAGTGAATTAGAAGCGCAGTTTAACATGAATGTAGAACATGACTTGGATTATGGAAAAACCGGAAGAAGCGAACTTCAAAAAAAAACTAATCCACAACTAAGTTCAAATGTAATAAAAAACAATATGTAGTCAATAATAATACTTGTAATTAAAAGAAAAGAGAAACAATAGGTCATAAATAAATGTTTTTAATAAAAAAAGGGCCAAAAACAATATAAATGAATTTTATAATCTTTTGAGCATATTTTGTGATTATAATATAATAGGTAATTAAGGTTGGAGGCCATGGAAAAATCAATTTAGAGGAGAACTTAGAAATCATATAATCATTAATTAGAATATAACTTATGATGTTATTAATTTTCTAATAAGTTTTCTTCTATATCATTGAGAAACCATGTCCAAAATGTCTATATCTCCATTGTGTACTTCTAAATACCTGTTTATATTAATTTCATCTATATTAACTTACGACCAAATATGTCATATTGGATGAGTCTGAGTCGGAAATGACTTTTCGATCTATGATAATGGTCATTACCGATCAAAAAGGTAATAAATAACTTTTTCATTTTCTTGAGTATTGGCCCCACCCATTTACATGGCAGCAACGTGAATGTTTAATAAATCACCTTACGAAGCTTGGCATGGGCAGAAACCAGAAGTACATCAACTCAAAGTATTTGGATGCATCGCCTATTCTCATATTCCTGCACAACATAGAGAGAATTTGATGAGAAAGGTGAGAAACTGCTTTTTCTTGGCTATAGTGAAGAATAAATGGCTATGGTCTTTTTAATCCTGCCACCAAGAAATTTGTGATCTCCAAAGATGTAATTTTTGATGAAAAGAAATAATGGAACTTTCAAAAATAATACATCTGAATCATCACTTCAGAATGTGCCAACAATTTCTCCAAAACTTTCAAAGATGTTGTCACACCAGAAGAAGGATCAAGATTCACAATTGAAGATACCACATATACAGAAGTACTCAGACATCGTTCAATTCAAGATATTTATGATTCTTATAATATGGTATTCTTACATGTGAACCAAAAAAATTTAAGGATGCTGCAAAAGAAGGAACATCGAGAAAAGCAATGGATGATGAGATTACAACAATAAGAAGAATCATACATGGAGACTTGTTGATCCTCCTGAAAATAAGATGTCATAGGACTGAAGTGGGTCTATAAGACAAAATATAATAAAGATGGAACAGTCCAAAAGCACAAAGCAAGATTAGTATCTAAGGGGTACTTCTCAGCAACCAGAAATTGATTTTACTGAAACTTTTGCTCCAGTAGTACGCATGGAGACAATAAGATATGTACTTGCTATTTGTTATATCAAGTATTTCTACGACATGACGACTAGAAGTTGCATGCGACGGGGGTGGACGAAATACGTAAGACATGATCATTCAGGTGTCGACATGGACAGCTGCAAGAAGAGAGCCAAAGACTTAGTAGAAGGATTCAATAACAAACCTGAAAATAGGAGAAAAGCATCAAAAAGTGGAGAAGAACGTGGAAGATGGTAAGAGAGATGGGAGGAGAAAAAATAGCTAACAAAAGGATAGAGGGCAATTCAAATAAAAAAGTGAGACAACGGCAGGAAGATTAGAGGGGGATAAATAGTAGAAAATACATAGACTAGAGCAAGTCTTCTAGTAGAACACAAAAATACACTACTTCTTACATTGTAATTCAGCTACGTGATTTTGATATAGTGGATATCTTTTAGGCTGGGCTACAAATCCCACCTGCGGTTTTGATCCTTTACGGGATTTTCCGCCTCACCAAATCGTGGTGTTTTTACTTGCTATTTTCATTACGTTATAATCCTAGTTCTTTCATTAAAAACTTATAAATATATTATTAGCATTAACACACATAAATTTGGTAAAAACAATTGGCGCCGTCTGTGGAAAATTGCTAAGGATTTCTACACACCTACATCATGTCCACCAGCGAACCACCACGAAACCTGACAAACACAGAAGGTAACGCTTCCAACAACGAGGAGATGGCTGCAATGTTGAAAAAGCTACGAGATGGACAAATGCAGTCGATTTTGATGGAAAGAGCCACACACCAAACTGGCTATTGGAAAGGTACTTAGTTGGTTTCGATGTCAACTAAGGTTTCTAATGAACAACATGTGCAAGAATTATGTACAAAGGTAAATAATCGTGAGAGTGAATTAGAAGCGCAGTTTAACAAGAATGTAGAACATGACTTGGATGATGGAAAAACCGGAAGAAGCGAACTTCAAAAAAAAAACTAATCCACAACTAAGTTCAAATGTAATAAAAAACAATATGTAGTCACTAATAATACTTGTAATTAAAAGAAAAAGAGAAACAATAGGTCATAAATAAATGCTTTTAATAAAAAAGGGACAAAAACAATATAAATGAATTTTATAATCTTTTGAGCATATTTTGTGATTATAATATAATAGGTAATTAAGGTTGGAGGCCATGGAAAAATCAATTTAGAGGAGAACTTAGAAATCATATAATCATTAATTAGAATATAACTTATGATGTTATTAATTTTCTAATAAGTTTTCTTCTATATCATTGAGAAACCATGTCCAAAATGTCTATATCTCACTTGTGTACTTTCTAAATACCTGTTTGTATTAATTTCATCTATATTAACTTACGACCAAATATGTCAGATTGGATGAGTCTGAGTCTGAAATGACTTTTCTATCTATGATAATGGTCATTACCGATCAAAAAGGTAATAAATAACTTTTTCATTTTCTTGAGTATTGGCCCCACCCATTTACATGGCAGCAACGTGAATGTTTAATAAAGTTTGATAACCCATCAAGTTTTTGGTTACTTTTAAATCTACAATTCAGCTTTGCTTCGTCCCAGTTTTTCCTACTTGGCATCTATGTGCCACATGTCACGTTTGACTAGGATGTCACGGTGGTCCGTGTCAACTTTGGTTTGTTGGTCTTGTTCATGTTTATACACAAACAAAGAAATATTTTCATCAATTATATCCGATCACAATGTAACCGACCAACTTCATAAGAAATTTTGTTGAAAATAGTCATGAATAGTCTATTTTGATCATTTTTGTATTACACCATTTTATTTTTTGGAAAAACATTAATATATTATTTGAAATTATATAATATAATATATTTGCACTAAGATGTTTTTTTATAAATTACATAATGTGGTTGAAAAAAATTGTTGTATTTAGTACCGATTCTTTACTCCTATAAATTATTTAACTTAATTAATTTAGAAATACATATTTCATAAAAAATAAGTAAATTAGTTTTAAAAGTTCAAATTTGAATGATTCATGTAGAACTTTTAAATATTACTCTCTCGGTCCCTTTGAAATATATACAAATGGTTTGGTATTAAGAGATAGTGTAATTTTGAAGAAAAAATTAAGAAAATTGAGTAAAGTGATGGTACTCATCAATATTATATATATAGGGGGCTACTCTAATACAAATCTCCTTATAATGAAAACTAAAAACTAAAATAATTTTTTTGTTAAATCACGTCAAAACATGGCACATATGGAGAAAAATACAGTGAAGTTGGATTTCAAAAAAAGTTTATCGATTAACGGGAAAAAATAAATAAAAAATGGAGGGGAAAAACTGGAATTATGTGTAGCAGGGAGCATATATATGGTGTGTACTACATCTAGGGGGCCCTTGGATTAGATTGATCTAAGGGCTGAGATTAGTTTGTAATTTTTATTTTAATTTTAGTTTCTATTTGATTATTTGTATATATATATATATATATATAACTAGTGAGTAGTTAATTTCTATATAATAAAATTTTACAATTTTGAGTCACTTTGAAAATGTATAGAATTGAGACAGAGAGAGTGGGAAATATGCACCCATTACAAAATTTAAAAATTTATCATTTGTAATTGTGTTTTTGGATTACTAAATAAAATAATAAATTTAATAAATATTTTATTTTGATATTTATCATACAACTATAAAAAACAAACAAAAAAGTTATTTCTTTGTTTTTAAACCTTACAAAGAATATGAACTAAAAAAATAATAGAGAAATAGAAAAATTACTTGATTGAAGAATATTAGGTAAAGAAATTTCTAAGAAATTTCCTACAAATTTCTAATGTTTTATATATCACCCCTATATAAACTTAAGGGTGTTGCACATACTCCATAATCCCTAATTCCTTGACGGCCGCCCCAATCTTACCATATTCCAGAACTTCAAATTTAGTATATGACCAACCAATTCAGCTGCAAAGATGGTGAGGAGAGCGGATGAGGGGAAGACATCAGGGTCTTTGTGCTAAAGGTACAACTAATTTCTAATAAATAAGATTTTGATTTGCTTTGTATTATAGGTTGGCAATTTTAATCCTTAAATTTTTTCATATGTGTAGCTTTATCAGGGATTGTTCATTATACATCAAAGATCTGGGGAGGTATACATACTAATTCTCTTTTTGATTCTTTTATATTGATTTTATTTATTTTTATTAAAATAGTGTAATGTTTTGCAGAGGAGGTGATAGGAAAGGTCACCCTATCACAGTTGCGGCTAAAGGTAGTTCTGCATAATCTTGCCCCAAAACTCAAAAAAGTGCGCCAGCCATCAGAGTTGACCCCACTGTAGCAGCACAATACATCCGTCTGTTTTGCCCCTTCTTCCCATAAACCATGTCTCGTATTAGGTCATCTGATTCGAATGAGGGTGTCATCTGATTGTCCAAGGAGGTCGTAGTCATCCTCTTTGTCACTGTCCTTGTTGTACTAATTTTTTTATTATCTATTATCTTTTAAATTCAAGCAATGTAATCGTAGTAACCCGTTTGGAAATAATAGATAAATTAGTATCATGTTAATTATTATTAATCAAATATTGTTAAATTTGTGAGGATCTATATGCGGATATCTTAAATTGATAATATTAGTTATCTCTTGTATACATTACTCAAAACTACAACAAATTATTTCATTTACTTTTATATAAATTATATAGCCATAACATCTTTTTATTGATTATTAACTATAAATTAAATTTTTAAAATTGAAATAAGTAACAATTACTTTATATAGAAAAAAGTTTTAAATAATATCTATCCAACATTCCTATCAAGTAAAGTCTATATAATATGTAATATATCAATTGTATAATAATTTCAAACTAATTTTACTTTACTTATAAGTATTGTTTTGTATGTGTTTAAAAGCCTAGCACGTGTGGAGATAAATTAAAAATAAATTTAGTTGGCCAACAATCATCCAAAACAAAAATAAACTCCAAAGAACCCAAAGTTTAATATATAAAATAAATTGCTAATCCACAATTAAAATCAAATGTAAACAAAAACAATATGTAATCACAAAGAAATGCTTTTAATGAAAAGAAAATGAGAAAAAAAATGATAAGTAGTGCACTAATCACATCTAATTATGTAAAAAAAGATTAGAAAAATAAAATTATTAATATTATATAGGGATAAAAAATATAAATGAATTTGAGAATCTCTTGATCACATTTTCAATTATAAAATAATAGGTAATTAAGGTTGTAGGCCATGCGAAAATCCTTTCACACGAGAGTATAAAAATCATATAATCATTAATTACCTTATAATTCTTCTATGTCATTGTGAAATAATGATGAAAATGCCTATGTCTATAGCATTCTCGGCAAACTCTACACTTTGTTCGAACCACCCCTTTTCTTGATTGACCAATTTATTTATTTAGTTTTTTTTCAAATTTATAGCAGATTTTATTAATAACATGAAAAAAATTCAATCGGTACAAACCCCCAATTCATCATGCAACCAGGTTGAAAAACAAATAGACGAACTAAATAATTAGCCTCTTTGTTTCCGGATTGCTTAACTGACTGAATACAAATATTCTGAAAATTAAAAATAAAGATAATGGTTTCTCGAGCGATCCAGCCTGCATCTCCACCGAAAACAGTAGTTTCACAATTGCCCTCACATTAATTCCATGGATAGTACAATGTTCAGAGGACTCAATTGCAAAAACTGAGAGGGCCCTCGTGTTATGAACAAAAATATTTTGTGAGAGGTGAGCACATGCACTTTTCACTACTGTATCAAAAGCACCCCACCTATCTACCTGCCGGACACCATCTATAAATAATAACTCAATTAAACGAAACGAAAAAGAAGCAAATTTTTGAACAGAATCCAATATTTATTGAAAGAAAGTTAAAAACAAATGATAAAAATGTTGTATGGATGAAGAGAGAGGATGAAGATAGAGATGAAGATGGGTAGAAAGGGTCAAGAAGGAGGTGTGATGATTAGGGTTAAAGGAAGATGGGGCGGCCGACTCTCATCGAGAGAGAGGGAGAATTGATTGACCAATTTTTTAATACTCTTTTTGACATATAATTCTAAACACTCTTTAGCCTTTTCGGGTTTTTGCATCTTCAAATGCCTTAATTAATAAAAAGAACTTAGGTGTGTGTAATGTACATAATTATAAAAATAAAAATAACATACAACAAACTTCTTGGTAACTTCTTCAGCCCATTTCGAATTTTGTGCAAGAATGGCAATACACGTGTATGCCCAACTGCCCATTTTGAACGAATAGTCGCATTCAATATCTTCACTGTTGTATCATTTTGTATACTATAAAATTAATTTTAATGTAGTCAGTCATAAACACAAAAGCTTCATAATCTATGAGCTAATCGTATTCATATTTTTCACATACATTTTGAAGTTGAATGAGATTTATACGATAAACATATATAAATAATTACTGTCCCACTTGGAATTTGATGTGGCATGGTGTTTTTGGTTTCTTTTCATGCACGGGTCTCTATATTGGTCTTACAAGTGTTTTTGGTAATCTTACGGGTGTTCTGATTGCGTGCAGCAGGTAGATTAGGTGTTCGTAAAATAGCCTATTAACCAGAAATAAAGTAGTTTAGATTAAAGGTGGGAGTATATAATATATATAGATAAATAGATCGGGTTTTTAATAAATATGTTTGTATTGGATTTTAATAAGCTCACTTCACGAATGTTGTTTAGCCCAAAATACCGACCAATGATTTATCTTGAATGCGACTTTAATATAGTACTAACTAACAACTTATGTGATGCACGAGTTTATATTATTGTGATATAAATAATGCAATGATTCTAATATGATTTTAGTGCGAATAATAATATTATTTTAATTGGATATTAATATATCTAAATTGGATAAAAATATATACTATATAAAGCACTAAAAAAATATTATATTTCCATATTAGAATTTAAGCTATCACTTTGAATTGGATTTTTAAAAAAATATGTTTTATTAGATTTTAGTAACCCATTTTTATCAAATCCATTGATTCTGAGTAGTTAATCCCATTGTAATGACCAACGATTTATCTTAAGTTCGGCTTTATAGTAGTATAGAATATCGAACAACGCATGCGATGCACGAGCTTATTTTAATATTATAGTTGTAATGTTCTGAATCTAATATGAATATATTGTGCATAATAATAATTGAAAATTAATAAATCTATATTGGATATAGATATATATTATTTAAAGAATTATCAAATTATTATGATTACAGATTCTAAACTTATAATATATCGCTTTGTATTAGTTTTAAGATGATTGTTTGTAATAGATCTTAATAAGCTATCATGTTTATACCATGTAAGCTCATCTTTGTATTAGATTTTAATAAGCTCATTTTTCTGTCGAGGCCATAATTCTCATGAACGATTTATCTTGAGTTTGGTTTTAATATAGTAGTATAGATAACATGTGCGATGCACATACTTATTTTAATATGGATGTTATAATATTATATATGACTTTATTATGATTTTATTGTGCATAAAAATAATATTTTAGTTCGATAATAATAATCCTAATTTGGATATAGATATAACCTATCTAAGGATTAACGAATTATTATGATTTTGGATTGTAAATTTATACCCTGTCACTTTGTATTGGTTTTACAGGATTGTTTGCATTAGGTGTAAGCCCATCATACCCAAGTCTGTTGATACCAAGTAAGCTCATGTTTGTAGTAGAATTTAGTAAGCACGTTTTACTAAGTCCGTTGGCCCCAAGTTTCCCCGTTGAGCATATAATACCGACCTACGATTTATGTTTAATTCGTTTTAAAATATTAGTATGAAAATAACAACATGAAGTTATCTTTAACGACATATGCTCCTTGCCTAGAAAACTTGTTCTCTCAATTAAAAATAGAAGACATTATCCTTCCATATGAAGAGACACATGAATTGCTAGTGGATGGTACCATGGAGATTAAAAATGTTGAGGTATGATCTTTGTAACAGCTGCATAGAATTTTATACATAACCTCTGTCCATGTATCATGGTTCGATACTTCGAGGAGTAAAGATAAAAGAAACCAAGTACCTTTTTAAGTCCCTGCTAATTCACTTTTCCACATTATGTCCTTGTCGGAAATGTTTTTTGTTATACTAAAAATTCTTTATAAATTCCTTAATGTGTTATCTACATTTTTCTGAAATGTACTTGTATATGTAAACAAGAATGCTTGAACTATCTAACACATCGTGGCCCTGGCTATCAGCCAAAAGTAATTAGGAGTCTATAAGGAGGCTTATGTAATCCTCAAAAAAGTAATTAGGTAATGGGAAATGATTTTTCTTCGTGAATTGTGAATTGTGTATGTGATTATATGTATGCAGTAAACACACATGACACAACAAAAGGAACCAAAGTAAAAAAAATATATTGGTACATGTTTCACGCGAATATTTTAATAGATTAATTAGTCACTAATTAATATATTGAAATAGGCATAAAAAACCTACTGTTCCATTTATTTCTCTGACACTAATTTTTTTCGTTCATGTACTAGCCATTTGTGACGTGATCAGTTTTCAGTGATCTACTCAATCCTCTAACTTTAGATCTAGCATGTCATTAAGCTACAAGTGCTTATACTTTGTCCTTTGTCTAATGTTTTCTTCTCTTCACTTCCAGATATTTCCATCTGATATGTACATTAGTGAAATTGTTGATGTTGCAAAATTGTTCAGGTATATATTGAAAATTTTCATCAGAGCTGGTCTGGTACATTGAGGTCTCACAAGAATTACCATGTGATCATACAGTTTTAAAGAATCACATGAAGTCTCATCTGAGCATTCTTTATAATGTTTATTGGAATTATCTGATTAATTATCAGTATAAGCTATATATGACCTGCTTATTATCTTTAGCTATATATAAGCTAAAGATCTTGCAAAGCTTGACTTGTTATTAGTTTGTAGATAAGACATGAATGATAGAAGCAACAATTTTCACTGATGCAAAGCATTATGCAATGATGTTGGTCTAGAGCGTATATAAGTTCCAATGAAATGATGTTGCTCATTTTGGTTAAAAATTTCTCAATGAGAAATATGATTTAGGTTGATTTACAATAGAGCCGACAATTTCGTACAATTGACACGATATTTTTGTATTTGTGTTCACCTTATTGGTATACGAACACGAAAATACACCCTTAAATTCAGTTTAGGTTTTGGGTTTACTTTTGGGTATATGACATGAAACGAAAATACACGAAGAGTTAATTAATTAAATAAATATTTCAAAATTTTATAAATACATATTGGGTATAGAAGTTTTAATAAAACAAAATAGAAAATAGTTTCAAATTTGAGTTCAACAAAATTTGACTACACTTGATTCATTATAACTTTAATCACTTGAGACTCAACTAGTAAAACTTTAATCGAAAAGTTTGGTAATTAAATATTTTTATTTATATATATTTTATGGAAAGTTACATGAACCACAACACAAAAAGTACACGAAGATTTTATAGTGGCTCATGGTTGGCAGAGGTGATGCTTTCATAAAAGTACATCAGAGCTGGCCATTACATGGTTCTGCACTGAAGCTAGTATCCCTCAAGAAATCTAGTCCACATTCGAAGGAAATTTCTTTGAGCTTTCTTTGCAAAGTTGAGGTGAGTTACGTATGGACTATTAAGTTCCTTATTTATTGCATTCACAACATTCATATTTATAAATGTATGAATCTATATAAATATTAGTAATTTTTGTGTTAAGTAGTGAAATGATGTCAAAATGTGGTAGAAATGTATGAATGTATGTTCTCTATATGTTGTCGGAACACACAAAATTAGCCTTGGGAATTGCAATATCCTAATTTTACGAAGGCAGGTATCCTTTGTTAAAAGTAATCTAATTTCTAATTCTTATAAATTATCTAGTAGAGTATAGAAGATTCTAGTCAGAAGTAATGCAAGCACAGATTCAAGTAATCAGTATAAGCAATGAAAAGTTTCCTGATCTTATTCATGAACCATATTAATGATGTAAACTAATAGTCTTCTTAAGTCTTGCTATATAAACTTATTAAAGTGGACAAGTGATAATATATAAATTAAAGCATTCTGCCTTCTTTGTCAATACTGATTCCAACAAATTTGGTATTAGAGCCAAAACATTAATCCAGACCCCAAAATAATTAAAATTCATAAACCCTTCATTATATACAATGACAGCTTCTAATGAAGCATTATTCAACTATGCACAAAATAATATTCCAATTTTCAATGATGAAAGCTATGATTTCTGGAGCATCCAGATGAAAACATTGTTCAACAAGGAGTTAGCAAAGCAATCTTTCCCCGTATAATGGGAGCAAAAACATCAAAAGAAGCATGGGTTCTTTTGCGAAATCAGTTTTCAAGGTTATGAAGCAGTAATTTCAGTAAAGCTGCAATCACTATTGAGATAATTTGACAACCTACAGATGAAAGAAGGTGAAAGTACTCTGGAATTCTTCTTTAAGGTGTCAACAATCATTAATCAGATTCGAAGTTATGGAGATACCTTGGATGATAAAAAAAGTTGTCCATAAAATAGTAAGAAGCCTGCCAGCAAAATTTGAGCATGTGGTTGCAGCATTTGAAATTTCTAAGGACTTTTCTAAATTAACGGTGGATGAACTCATGCGTGCTCTGGAATCTAACGAGGGAAGAATTCGTAGATTCTCAAATCAGCCCCTGGAATAAGCTTTTCAAGCAAAAATCAATATAAGAAACAAAAATGATGTTGCACATGAGGAGAACGAGACACGAAGAAACTACAACAGGAACCAAAATTATAGAAAAGGTAATCAGAATTTCCGAGGAAGAGGAGGAAGAAGAAATTTTAATGAAAGAAGCAACTTCAACAATTCCAAATATATCATTTGCTAGCGATCAAATCATGAGTTGAAAAATTGCAAATTCCGATGCAAAAGGTGCAAAGTTTCTAACCATTCTCAGAGAGACTCCTGGTTCCAAAACAGAACTCAAGGAAATGCAAATTTTTCAGAGGAGAGTAAAGAGCCACAAGTGACATTTTCATATATGAATGACCAGCCAGTACATCAAAAGGAGTGGTATATTGATAGCGCTTGTAGTAATCACATGACGGGCAAAAAGGAGCTTTTTTCGGAACTTGATAAAAGATATAAATCTAAAATAAAGATCGGAGATGGGAAAATGTTGAAAATTGAAGGCAAAGAGATCATTACCTTTTATTCTAAAGAAGGTAAGTCTTTAAACATTACTGATGTTCATTATGATCCTGAATTAACTCAAAATCTATTGAGTATTGGAAAATTGATGCAAAGAGGTTTTTCCATAAATTCTGATGAAGATCATTGTGTTACTTTTGACTAGAAAAAGAAATTCACAGTGGCAAGAGTTAGAATTATTCCAAACAAAACTTTTCATTTAATAATGCCACTGGAAGGTGACGTTGCTTTATAAGTTGTGAAGAACGATGATTCTTTTTTATGGCATCTAAGGTATGGGCATCTTAACTTTAAGGACTGAAGTTATTAAAAGAGAAAAATATGGTCATAGGTCTGCCTTCCATCTCAAAAAATAGTGAAGTTTGTGAAGGTTGTATATATGGGAAAATACACAGATTGCCTTTTCCCAAAACTGCTTGGAGAGCAAGGGCTCCGGTTGAACTAGTTCATTCAGATATATGCGAATCAAGGACTCCTTCCATCAATGGCAGCAAATACTTTCTCCTATTCGTGGATGACTACAGAAAAATGATGTGGGTATATTTCTTGAAGCAAATATATGAGGCATTTAACTCTTTTATCCAGTTCAAGGTGCTGGTCGAAAATCCAAGTAAATTTAAAATAAAAACTCTCAAAACTGATCGCGGTGGAGAGTGTATATCTCAAACTTTTCTTAGTTATTGTAAAGAAAAAGGCATAAGGAGGCAGCTAACGGTAAGATATAGTCCTCAGTAAAATGGCATCGCAGAATGGAAGAATCGAACAATTGTGGAAATGGCCAGAAGCATGTTTAAAGAAAAGGATTGTCAAATATTTTCTGGGCAGAAGCTGTTAATACAGCTATCTACCTTCTGAATATCTCTCCAACAAAGGCAGTGTTTAATAAATCACCTTACGAAGCTTGGCGTAGGCAGAAACCAGAAGTACATTAACTCAAAGTATTTGGATGCATTGCATATTCTCATATTCCTGCACAACATAGAGAGAAATTTGATGAGAAAGGTGAGAAGCTGCTTTTTCTTGGCTATAGTGAAGAATAAAAGGCTATCGTCTTTTTAGTCCTGCCACCAAGAAATTTGTGATCTCCAAAGATGTAATTTTTGATGAAAAGAAACAATGGAACTTTCAAAATAATACATCTCAATCATCACTGCAGAATGTGCCAACAATTTCTCCAGAAACTTTGGAAGATGTTGTCATACCAGAAGAAGGATCAAGATTCACAATTGATGATACTACATATACAGAAGTACTCAGACATCGTTCAATTCAAGATATTTATGATTCTTATAATGTGGCATTCTTTACATGTGAACCAAAAAATTTTAAGGATGCTGCAAAAGAAGGAACATCGAGAAAAGCAATGGATGATGAGATTACAACAATAGAGAAGAATCATACATGGAGACTTGTTGATCCTCCATAAAATAAAGATGTCAGAGGACTGAAGTGGGTCTATAAGACAAAATATAATAAAGATGGAACAGTCCAAAAGCACAAAGCAAGATTAGTAGCTAAGGAGTACTTCTCAGCAACCGGAAATCGATTTTACAGAAACTTTTGCTCTAGTAGTACGCATGGAGACAATAAGATATGTACTTGCTAAGAGAGACAATAAAAAAGAGAGACAAGGGCAGGAAGATTAGAGGGGGATAAATAGTAGAAAATACATAGACTAGAGCAAGTCTTCTAGTAGAACACAAAAATACACTACTTCTTACATTGTAATTCACCTACGTGATTTTGATATAGTGGATCTCTTTTAGGTTGGGCTACAAATCTTACCCACGGTTTTTATCCTTTACAGGATTTTCCGCGTTACCAAATCCTGGTGTTTTTTACTTGCTATTTTCATTATGGTTATAATCCTAGTTCTTTCATTAAAAACTTATAAATATATTCTTAGCATTAACACACATAAATTTGGTAAAAATAATTGGCGCCGTCTGTGGAAAATTGCTAAGGATTTCTACACACCTACATCATGTCCACCAGTGAACCACCACGAAACTCGAAAAACACAGAAGGCAACGCTTCCAATAACGAGGAGATGGCTGCAATGTTGAAAAAGCAAAGTCAGAGATGGACAAATGCAGTCATATTTTGATGGAAAGAGCCACACACCAAACTGGCTAGTGGAAAGGTACTTAGCTGGTTTCGATGTCAACTAAGGTTTCTACTAAACAACATGTGCAAGAATTAGGTACAAAGGTAAATAATCGTGAGAGTAAATTAGAAGCGCAGTTTAACAAGAATGCAGAACATGACTTGGATGATGGAAAAACCGGAAGAAGCGAACTTCAAAAAAAAAAAAAACTAATCCACAACTATGTTCAAATGTAATAAAAAACAATATGTAGTCACTAATAATACTTGTAATTAAAACAAAAAGAGAAACAATAGGTCATAAGTAAATGCTTTTAATAAAAAAGGGCCAAAAAGAATATAAATGAATTTTATAATCTTTTGAGCATATTTTGTGATTATAATATAATAGGTAATTAAGGTTGGAGGCCATGGAAAAATCATTTTAGAGGAGAACTTAGAAATCATATAATCATTAATTAGAATATAACTTATGATGTTATTAATTTTATATTAAATTTTCTTCTATATCATTGAGAAACGATGTCCAAAATGTCTATATCTCACTTGTGTACTTTCTAAATACCTGTTTGTATTAATGTCACCAATATTAACTTACGACCAAATATGTCAGATTGGATGAGTCTGAGTCGGAAATGACTTTTCTATCTATGATAATGGTCATTACCGATCAAAAAGGTCGTAAATAACTTTTTCATTTTCTTGACTATTGGCCCCACCCATTTACATCGCAGCTACCTGGATGTTTAATAACGTTTGATAACCGACCAAGCTTTTGGTTACTTTTAAATCTATAATTCACCTTTGCTTGGTCCCAGTTTTTCCTACTTGGCATGTATGTGCCACATCTCACGCTTGACTATGATGTCACGGTGGTCGGTTTTAACTTTGTTTTGTTGGTCTTGTTCATGTTTATACACAAACAAAGAAATATTTTCATCAATTATATCCCATCACAATGTAACCAACCAACTTCACAAGAAATATTGTTGAAGATGGTCATAAATAGTCTATTTTGATCATTTTTGTATTACACCATTTTATTTTTTGGAAAAACACTAATATATTATTTGAAATTATATAATATAATATATATTTTGCACTAAGCTATTTTTTATAAATTACATAATGTGGTTGAAAAAAAATTGTTGTATTTAGTACCAATTCTTTACTCCTATAAATTGTTTAACTTAAGTATTTAGAAATACATATTCCATAAAAAATAAGTAAATTAGTTTTAAAAGTTCAAATTTTGAATGATTCATGTAGAACTTTTAAATATTACTCTCTCGGTCCCTTTGAAATATATACAAATGGTTTGGTATTAAAAAATAGTGTAATTTTTAAGAAAAAAAGTAAGAAAAGTGAGTAAAGTGATGGTACTCCTCAATATTATATATATATAGGGGCTACTCCAATAGCAACCTCCTTATGATGAAAACTAAAAACTAAAATAATTTTTTTTAAATCATGTCAAAACATAGCACATATAGTATGCAAATTGATCGTTACGAGATGGAGAAAAATATAGTGAAGTCGGATTTCAAAATAAGTTCACCGATTAACGGGAAAAATCAAATCAAAAATGGAGGGGAAAAGCCGGAATTATGTGTACAAGGAGAAAAGCTGGAATTATGTGTACGAAGGAGCATATTAATATCCTGTGTACTACATTAGGGGGCCCTTAGATTAGATCGATCTAAGGGCTGAGATTAGTTTCTAGTTTTTATTTTAATTTTAGTTTCTATTTAATTATTTGTGTATATATATATATAGGAAAAGATAGTGGATATAAGGGAGTAGTTAATTTCTATATAATAAAATTTTACAATTTTGAGTAACTTTGAAATTGTATAGAATTGAGACGGAGAGAGTGGGAAATATGCACTGATTACAAAATTCAAAAATTTATCATTTGTAATTGTGTTTTTGGATAACTAAATAAAATAATAAATTTAATAAATATTTTATTTTGATATTTATCATACAACTATAAAAAAACAAACAAAAAAGTTATTTCTTTATTTTTAAACCTTACAAAGAATATGAACAAAAAAAATAATAGACAAATAGAAAAATTACTTGATTGAAGAATATTAGGTAAAGAAATTTCTAAGAAATTTCGTAGAAAATTCTAATGTTTTATATACCAGGGCCTATATAAATTAAGGGTGTTGCACATATTCCATAATCCCTAATTCCTTGCCCGCCGCCCCAATGTTACCATATTCCACAACTTCAAAATTGAGTATATGACCAACCAATTGAGCTGCAAAGATGGTGAGGAGAGAGCATCTGGGGAAGACATCAGGGTCTTTGTGCTAAAGGTACAACTAATTTCTAATAAATAAGATTTTGATTTAACTTTTTATTATAGGTTGCCACTTTTAATCCTTAAATTTTTTCATATGTGTAGCTTTATCAGGGATTGTTCATTATACATCAAAGATCTAGGTAGGTATACATACTAATTCTCTTTTTGATTCTTTTATATTGACTTTTATTTATTTTTATTAAAATAGTGTAATGTTTTGCACAGGGGGTGATAGGAAAGGTCACTCTATCTGATTATTCCATGTCCTCAGATTTCTTGCATTGGTGGCCTTAGCAGTTGCGACTAAAGGGAGTTATGCATAATCTTGCCCAAAAACTAGAAAAAGTCCCCCACTGTAGCAAAACTCCTATTAGGTCATCTATTATCTTTTAAATTCAAGCAATGTAATCGTAGTAACCTGTTTTCAAATAATAGATAAATTAGTATCATGTTAATTATTATTAATCAAATATTGTTAAATTTGTGAGGATCTATATGTAGATATCTTAAATTGATAATATTAGTTATCTCTTGTATACATTACTCAAAATAACAACAAAGAAGAGTTTATTTCATTCACTTTTATATAAATTAGATAGCCATAACATCTTTTTATTGATTATTAACTATAAATTAAATTCTGAAAATTGAAATAAGTAACAATTACTTTACGTAGACAAAAGTTTTAAATAATATCTATCCAACATTCCTATCAAGCAAAGTCTATATAATATGTAATATATCAATTGTATAATAATTTCAAACTAATTTTACTTTACTTATAAGTATTGTTTTGTATGTCGTTTAAAAGCCTAGCACGTGTGGAGATAAATTTAAAATAAATTTAGTTGGCCAACAATTATCCAAGACAAAAATAAACTCCAAAGAACCCAAAATTTAATATATAAAATAAATTGCTAATCCACAATTAAATTCAAATATAAACAAAAACAATATGTAATCACAAAGAAATGCTTTTAATGAAAAGAAAAGGAGAAAAATGATAAGTAGTGCACCAATCACATCTAATTATGTAAAAAAAGATTAGAAAAATAAAATTATTATCATTATATAGGGATAAAAAAATATAAATGAATTTGAGAATCTCTTGATCACATTTTCAATTATAATATAATAGGTAATTAAGGTTGTAGGCCATGTGAAAATCCTTTCACAGGAGAGTATAAAAATCATATAATCATTAATTAGCTTATAATTCTTCTATGTCATTGTGAAATACTGATGAAAATGCCTATGTCTATAGCATTCTTCGAAAACTCTACATTTTCTTCGAACCACGCTTTTTCTTGATTGACCAATTTTTTATTTATTTTTTTGCCAAATTTATAGCAAATTTCATTAATAACATGAAAAAACTCAATCGGTACAAACCCCTAATTGATCATGCAACCAGGCTGAAAAATAAATAGACGAACTAAATAATTAGCCTGTTTGTTTCCGGATTGCTTAACTAACTGAATAAAAATATTCTGAAAATTAAAATGAAGATAATGGTTTCTCGAGCGATCCAGCCTGCATCTCCACCGAAAACAGTAGTTTCACAATTGACCCTCACATTAATTCCATGGATAGTACAATGTTCAGAGGACTCAATTGCAAAAACTGAGAGGGCCTTCGTGTTATGAACAAAAATATTTTGTGAGAGGTGAGCACATGCGATTTTCACTACCGTATCAAAAGCACCCCAACTATCTACCTGTCGGACACCAGGTATAAACCTACCGAAAGTGTTTTTGATGTAAGATATCCAGATCTCCCAATATACCGTGAAATCCATTTTCAACACATCGCATAACGCGAGACACATCGCACAAAGTGAGACAATCAGACACATAAATAATAACTCAATTAAACGAAACGAAAAAGAACCGAATTTTTGAACAAAATCCGATATTTATTGAAAGAAAGTTAAAAATAAATGATAAAAATTTTGTATGGATGAAGAGAGAGGATGGTGATAGAGATGAAGATGGGTAGAAAGGGTGAAGAAGGAGGTGTGATGATTAGGGTTAAAGAAAGACGGAGCGGCCGACTCTCATCGAGAGAGGGAGAATTGATTGACCAATTTTTTAATACTCTTTTTGACATATAATTCAAAACACTCTTTAGCCTTTTCGGGTTTTTGCATCTTCGAATGCCTTAATTAATAAAAAGAACTTCTTGGTAACTTCTACAGCCCATTTCGAATTTTGTGCAAGAATGGCAATATACGTGTATGCCCCAACTGCCCATTTTGAACGAATAGTCGCATTCAATATCTTTACTGTTGTATCATTGTGTATACTATAAAATTAATTTTAATGTAGTCAGTCGTAAACACAAAAGCTTCATAATCTATGAGCTAATCTTATTCATATTTTTCACATACATTTTGAAGTTGAATGAGATTTATACAATAAACATATATAAATAATTACTGCCCCACTTGGAATTTGATGCGGCATGGTGTTCGTGGTTTCTTTTCCCTAAACTTGTGATCGGAATTTGATCTAGGTCTTTTCCATGCCTGGGTCTTTATATTGGTCTTACAAGTGTTTTTGGTAATCTTACGAGTGTTCTGATTACGTGGAGAAGGTAAACTAGGTATTCGTAAAATCACACAAGTTCTTCCACTAAGTCCACGGACCACGTCCCATGTCTCTGATTAGCATTTTTCCTTGCATATTACAAAGTAATTAGAAAATATTTCCAAGTAATTAGATATCATTCATGCAAGATAATAAATATAACAAAAAAAAGACATAATTTCCAAGTCAGATAAATCGTCAAAATAATGAAAAATTAATAAAACAAGATCAAAAGTTTTGATAAAATTCTACATGCTCTCATTTCATATCATACGATTAAACTTAGAAATCTTAATTAGTATTTATAAAGACAACTCATAGCGAACTAACAACATTAAACCCATATCAAATAAAGAAGCAAATAAACTCCCCCCCTCTAGCTCTTACGCAAACATAGGTATACATAATCGAAACTTGATGTACATGACACAAAATAACAATACAACTTACTAATTGTATAATTTACATATTTTATTCATATTAAATCATTTTTCTACATCATTATTTGAAAATGAAAGCATTTGTCATCACAAAAGATAACTTAGAAAATGAACAATAACAACTAATGAAGCTCAAAAAACTCAAACCTTTGAAGAACATATAACTGTGAGATTTAACTCTTACCAAGTTCATCAAAAATTTAAAAAATATAGATGAAGAACACATTCGGTTATTAGTTTACTATAAAGAGCCACATTTATTCTCTCCTTCTCCATCATACTTATACATATATTTGTATAAACATGAATACACCATACACATAAAAACAATCATATGAACAACACAATTGAAACAAATTAACAAATATTTAATGTTAAACATGTTGATTTAAGACAGCCACATTCATTCTCTCTATATATCATACTCATACCTATAAATATATATATATATATAAATGCATATATATGTATAAAGAGGAACAAAAGATATACATATAAAGAACACAAAAAATAAATGAAATAAGTTAGCAAATATAGGTAATTAGGATAACGCACTAATGTTTTATATAGTCTATATGTGGTCTTATCTCTTTCAAATTAGTTGTTGATTAAATGTAATCCAACTAATAAATTTACAGTTTTAAGACTATATTTTTTCAAATCTAACCTAAATATTTTTTCTAATTTATTTACCCAAAAATGAATGATTATTAAAGAATACTTATATAGTAATTATTGAATTTTTGTAAAATGGTTTAGAGTTTCATGTAATAAGGGAAAATATAATGGGTTCGTATTAGTTTTCATTCTAGGAAAATAACGACATCATATTTACTATATACACCCTTTTTATCATGTATGCAACTCATGACAAATACTTAATTATTTAATAATGAATAGGAAAGTAGTGTGTTGGTTCAATTAAATGGCGGGTCATATTTCTAAGCATTGCATGTTTATTTATATGCATTTGTATACTTATTTTTTATTTAATTATTAACATATTTAAATTTTGTATAAATTAGTTGTACTTTCTATATATTTACATGTTTACTTAGATGTACTTATATACTTATTTCCTATTTTACTAACCTACTTTAATATTACACATTAATAAAATATTAATGGGATATACATATATATAATTAAACGAACACAAAACTAGTATATTCTCATTATTGGTTTTCTTGAGCTTTCTAGGACTTACTTAGAGTTTCTCATGTTAGCTTTAATGTTGATATATCATAGAAATCCTTTAGAAAATTACTCCGTTCACCACTTGATTAACAAAAAAGAGAGTCTTCTTAACTGTTAGTGGATTTCCCTTCAAAGTATTAGTTATTATGGTAAGATAACATGTATGGTTCTTGGTATCCATATTCCATAATCTTTCAAAAATCTTGAGATTCTTACAATACCGAAATCGATTTTCTTGTGTGTCTCCATGCCGACGCACATTAACAACTTAAATTTTTTATTAGCTCTAATCTCATTAATAACAATGGCTCTCGTGCATAAAAATCTATATGATCATGTAAATGTATTTGTTACATATGTAAACAAGAATGCTCGAAATATCTAACACATGGTGGCCCTGGCTATCAGCCAAAAGTAATTAGGAGTCTATAAGGCTTATGTAATCCTCAAAAAAGTAATTAGGTAATGGGAAAGGATTTTTCTTAGTGAATTAGTGAATTGTAAATTGTGTATGTGATTATATGTATGCAGTAAACACACATGACACAACAAAAGGAACCAAAGAAAAAAAATGTATTTGTACATGTTTCACGCGAATAGTTTGATAGATTAATTAGTCACTAATTACTATATTGAAACAGGCATAAAAAACCTACTGTTCCATTTATTTCTCTGACACTAATTTTTTTCGTTCATGTACTAGCCATTTGTGACGTGATCAATTTTCAGTGATCTGCTCAATCCTTTAACTTTAGATCAAACATGTCATTAAGCTACAAGTGCTCATACTTTGTCCTTTGTCTAATGTTTTCTGCTCTTCATTTCCAGATATTTCCATCCGATGTGTACATTAGTGGAATTGTTGATGCTGCAAAGTCGTTCAGGTATATCTTGCAAATTTTCATCAGAGCTGGTCTGTACATTAATGATAACAATCAGATATGCATTAACATTCATTATAGGTTAGAAATTTACCATGTGATCATACAGTTTTAAAGAATCACATGAAGTCTCATCTAAGCATTCTTAATAATGTTTATTGGAATTATCTGATTAATTATCTGTATAAGCTATATATGCCCTGCTTATTATGAACTTCTTCAGTTACTTCATACTTTGAGCTAACCATTGGCCAGGAGTGCCATAAAACTATCAAGGCAAATTTATTAATAATCAATAAGCAGTTACGCAGTAAGATCTTAGATAAGGTTCCTCTTAAATCTTAATAGTACAACTTTATGGGAAGTAAATATTTTTTTCCATGCTCACCTCTGCCTTTGCTAGAGACGAGGTCTCCGGTGGAGCATACTAAGGCGAGTTGTGGTGAAATTGGCAAATAAATCAAGGTCAGAACTTTTCATAATTGAAATCCATATAACAACATGCACTCTCGCTTTCTTGTAAGATGTATCTACTTATTTGTAACTATGAGCTCTCTTAGCAGGCAAAGATTTATGTTGCAAATTTATTAACCAATCTAAGTTAGAATAACATTGTTATAAGCCCTCACTTCTCTAAGCAAAGAGTATTGATCTCAGATCTTTATTTTAAGTAAGTTAAAGAAGTCACCTTTTTGTATACGAACACGAAAATAACGCTCAAATTCAGTCTAGGTTTTGGGTTTATTTTTGGGTACATGACATGAAACGAAAATACACGAATAGTTAAATAATTAAATAAATATTTCGAAATTTTATAAATACATATTGGGTATAGAAGTTTTAATAAAACAAAATAAAAAATAGTTTCAAATTTGAGTTCAACAAAATTTAACTACACTTGACTCATTATAACTTAATGACTTGAGACTCAACTAGTAAAACTTTAACCGAAAAGTTTGGTAATTAAATATTTTTATTTATATATATTTTATTGAAAGTTACATGAACCACAACACAAAAAGTACACGAACACAAGACGACACAACACGAATCCATGGGTCGTGTTTGGGTTGCAGAATGTGGTGCAACTTAAGTACTTATTACTCCTGTTTTACCGAGTGCTTAAATTTCCTCATATTGTATCCTTTTATACATCATTTGGTTGAAAGTGTCTCTTCTATTTATAACATGTTGCATAAAAGAACAGCTAGTATTTCAGAGTTTCCAAGATTTAAAATGGATCTTCTAATAAATAGGCACTCCATTGAGTATATAGAAAGAGATGATTCCATAGTGGCTCATGGTTGGCGGAGTTGATGCTTTCATAAAGTACATCAAAGCTGGCCATTACATCGTTCTCCACTGAAGCTAGTATCCCTCAAGAAATCTAGTCCACATTCGAAAGAAATTTCTTTGAGCATTCTTTGCAAGTTGAGGTGAGTTACGTATGGACTATTAAGTTCCTTATTTATTGCATTCACAGCATTCATATTTATAAATGTATGAATCGATATAATTATTAGTAATTTTTGTGTTAAGTAGTGAAATGATGTCAAAATGTTGTAGAAATGTATGAATGTATGTTCTGTATATGTTGTCGGAACACACAAAATTAGCCTTGGGAATTGCAATATCCTAATTTTACGAAGGCAGGTATCCTTTGTTAAAATTAATCTAATTTATAATTCTTATAAATTATCTGGTAGATTATAGAAGATTCTAGTCAGAAGTAATGCAAGCACAGATTCAAGTAATCAGTATAAGCAATGAAAAGTTTCTTGATCTTATTCATGAACCATATTAATGATGTAAACTAGCTAATAGTCTTCTTAAGTCTTGCTATATAAACTTGACATATATCAGTTGTATTAAGTGAATAAGTGATAATATATAAATTAAATCATTTTGCCTTCTTTATCAATACTGATTCCAACAAATTTAGTATCAGAGCCAAAACATTAATCCAGACCCCAAATAATCAAAATTCATAAACCCTTCATTATATACAATGGCAGCTTCTAATGAAGGATTATTAACTATGCAGAAAGCAATATTTCAATTTTCAATGATGAAAGCTATGATTTCTGGAGCATCCAGCTGAAACATTGTTCATCTCTCATGATTTATGGATTAGTAGAAGATAACTACGAAGCTGGTGTTACGCAGGAAGAGATAGCATCCTGGTCAGTGGCTAGGCATGATGAATTCAAAAATAAAAAGAAAAAAGATGCAAGAGCTTTGCACTGTATTCAATAAGGAGTTAGCAAAGCAATCTTTCCCCGTATTATGGGAGCAAAAACATCAAAAGAATCATGGGATCTTTTGCGAAATCAGTTTTCAAGGTTACGAAGCACTAATTTCAGTAAAATTCTAAGTATTCTGGAATTCGTCTCTAAGGTGTCAACAATCATTAATCAGATTCGAAGTTATGGAGATACCTTGGACGATAAAAAAAGTTGTCCATAAAATTTTAAGAAGCGTGCCAGCAAAATTTGAGCATGTGGTTGCAGCAATTGAAATTTCTAAGGACTTGTCTAAATTAACGGTGGATGAACTCATGCGTGCTCTTGAAGCTAACGAGGAAAGAATTCGTAGATTCTCAAATCAGCCCCTGGAACAAGCTTTTCAAGCAAAAATCAATATAAGAAACAAAAATGATGCTGCACATCAGGAGAACGAGACACGAAGAAACTACAACGGAACAAAAATTATAGAAAAGGTAATCAGAATTTCCGAGGAAGAGGAGGAAGAAGAAATTTTAATGAAAGAACCAACTTCAACAATTCCAAATGTATCATTTGCTAGCGATCAAATCATGAGTCGAAAAATTGCAAATTCCGATGCAAAAGGTGCAAAGTTTCTAACCATTCTCAGAGAGACTACTGGTTCCAAAACAGAACTCAAGGAAATGCAAATTTTTCAGAGGAGAGTAAAGAGCCACAAAAGGAGTGGTATATTGATAGCGCTTGTAGCAATCACATGACGGGCAAAAATGAGCTTTTCTCAAACTTGATAAAAGATATAAATCTAAAGTAAAGATCGGAGATGGGAAAATGTTGAAAATTGAAGGCAAAGGGATCATTACCTTTTATTATAAAGAAGGTAAGTCTTCAAACATTACTGATGTTCATTATGTTCCTGAATTAACTCAAAATCTATTGAGTATTGGACCATTGATGCAAAGAGGTTTTTCCATAATTTTTGATGAAGATCATTGTGTTACTTTTGATAAGAAAAAGAAATTCACAGTGGCAAGAGTTAGAATTATTCCAAACAAAACTTTTCATTTAATAATGCCACTGGAAGGTGGCGTTGCTTTAAAAGTTGTGAAGAATGATGATACTTTTTCTTGGCATCTAAGGTATGGGCATCTTAACTTTAATGGACTGAAGTTATTAAAAGAGAAAAATATGGTCATAGGTCTGCCTTCCATCTCAAAAAACAGTGAAGTTTGTGAAGGTTGTTTATATGGGAAAATGCACAGATTGCCTTTTCCCGAAACTGCTTGGAGAGCAAGGGCTCCGGTGGAACTAGTTCACTCAGATATATGCAAATCAAGGACTCCATCCATCAATGGCAACAAATACATTCTCCTATTCGTGGATGGCTACACAAGAATGATGTGGGTATATTTCTTGAAGCAAATATATGAGGCATTTAACTCTGTTATCCAGTTCAAGGTGCTGGTAGAAAATCCAAGTAAATTTAAAATAACAACTCTCAGAACTGATCGCGGTGGAGAGTATATATCTCAACCGTTTCTTAGTTATTGTAAAGAAAAAGGCATAAGGAGGCAGCTAACGATAAGATATAGTCCTCAGTAAAACGGCGTCGCAGAATGGAAGAATTGAAACAATTGTGGAAATGGCCAGAAACATGTTTCAAGAAAAAGGATTGTCAAATATTTTCTGGGAACAGCTATCTACCTTCTGAATATCTCTCCAACAAAGGCAGTGTTAATAAATCACCTTACGAAGCTTGGCATAGGCAGAAACCAGAAGTACATCAACTCAAAGTATTTGGATACATCGCCTATTCTCATATTCCTGCACAACATAGAGAGAAATTTGATGAGAAAGGTGAGAAACTACTTTTTCTTGGCTATAGTGAAGAATAAAAGGCTATCGTCTTTTTAATCCTGCCACCAAGAAATTGTGATCTCCAAAGATGTAATTTTTGATGAAAAGAAACAATGGAACTTTCAAAATAATACATCTGATCATCACTTCAGAATGTGCCAACAATTTCTCCAGAAACTTTGGAAGATGTTGTCACACCAGAAGAAGGATCAAGATTCACAATTGAAGATACCATATATACAGAAGTACTCAGACATCGCTCAATTCAAGATATTTATGATTCTTATAATGTGGTATTCTTTACATGTGAACCAAACAAAATTTAAGGATGCTGCAAAAGAAGGAACATCGAGAAAAGCAATGGCTGATGAGATTACAACAATAGAGAAGAATCATACATGGAGACTTGTTGATCCTCCTGAAAATAAAGATGTCATAGGACTGAAGTGGGTCTATAAGACAAAATATAATAAAGATGGAACAGTCCAAATGCACAAAGCAAGATTAGTATCTAAGGGGTACTTCTCAGCAACCAGAAATTGATTTTACTGAAACTTTTGCTCCAGTAGTACGCATTGGAGACAATAAGATATGTACTTGCTATTTGTATATCAAGTATTTCTATGACATGACGACTAGAAGTTGCATGCGACGGGGGTGGATGAATACGTAAGACATGATCATTCAGGTGTCGACATGGACAGCTGCAAGAAGAGAGCCAAGACGTGTAGAACGATTCAATAACAAACCTGAAAAAATAGGAGAAAAGCATCAAAAAAGTGGAGAAGAACGTGGAAGATGGTAAGAGAGATGGGAGGAGAAAAAATAGCTAACAAAAGGATAGAGGGCAATTCAAATAAAAAAGAGAGACAATGGCAGGAAGATTAGAGGGGGATAAATAGTAGAAAATACATAGACTAGAGCAAGTCTTCTAGTAGAACACAAAAATACACTACTTCTTACATTGTAATTCAGCTACGTGATTTTGATATAGTGGATCTCTTTTAGGCTGGGCTACAAATCCCACCTGCGGTTTTATCCTTTACGGGATTTTCCGCCTCACCAAATCGTGGTATTTTTTACTTGCTATTTTCATTACGTTATAATCCTAGTTCTTTCATTAAAAACTTATAAATATATTATTAGCATTAACACACATAAATTTGGTAAAAACAATTGGCGCCGTCTGTGGAAAATTGCTAAGGATTTCTACACACCTACATCATGTCCACCAGCGAACCACCACGAAACCTGACAAACACAGAAGGTAACGCTTCCAACAACGAGGAGATGGCTGCAATGTTGAAAAAGCTACGAGATGGACAAATGCAGTCGATTTTGATGGAAAGAGCCACACACCAAACTGGCTATTGGAAAGGTACTTAGTTGGTTTCGATGTCAACTAAGGTTTCTACTGAACAACATGTGCAAGAATTAAGTACAAAGGTAAATAATCGTGAGAGTGAATTAGAAGCGCAGTTTAACAAGAATGTAGAACATGACTTGGATGATGGAAAAACCGGAAGAAGCGAACTTCAAAAAAAAAACTAATCCACAACTAAGTTCAAATGTAATAAAAAACAATATGTATCACTAATACTTGTAATTAAAAGAAAAAGAGAACAATAGGTCATAAATAAATGCTTTTAATAAAAAAGGGACAAAAACAATATAAATGAATTTTATAATCTTTTGAGCATATTTTGTGATTATAATATAATAGGTAATTAAGGTTGGAGGCCATGGAAAAATCATTTTAGAGGAGAACTTAGAAATCATATAATCATTAATTAGAATATAACTTATGATGTTATTAATTTTGTAATAAGTTTTCTTCTATATCATTGAGAAACCATGTCCAAAATGTCTATATCTCACTTGTGTACTTTCTAAATACCTGTTTGTATTAATTTCATCTATATTAACTTACGACCAAATATGTCAGATTGGATGAGTCTGAGTCGGAAATGACTTTTCTATCTATGATAATGGTCATTACCGATCAAAAAGGTAATAAATAACTTTTTCATTTTCTTGAGTATTGGCCCCACCCATTTACATGGCAGCAACGTGAATGTTTAATAAAGTTTGATAACCGATCAAGTTTTTGGTTACTTTTAAATCTACAATTCACCTTTGCTTCGTCCCAGTTTTTCCTACTTGGCATCTATGTGCCACATGTCACGCTTGACTAGGATGTCACGGTGGTCCGTGTCAACTTTGGTTTGTTGGTCTTGTTCATGTTTATACACAAACAAAATATTTTCATCAATTATATCCGATCACAATGTAACCGACCAACTTCATAAGAAATATTGTTGAAAATAGTCATGAATAGTCTATTTTGATCATTTTTGTATTACACCATTTTATTTTTTGGAAAAACATTAATATATTTTTGAAATTATATAATATAATATTTGCACTAAGATGTTTTTTTATAAATTACATAATGTGGTTGAAAAAAATTGTTGTATTTAGTACCAATTCTTTACTCCTATAAATTGTTTAACTTAATTAATTTAGAAATACATATTTCATAAAAAATAAGTAAATTAGTTTTAAAAGTTCAAATTTGAATGATTCATGTAGAACTTTTAAATATTACTCTCTCGGTCCCTTTGAAATATATACAAATGGTTTGGTATTAAGAGATAGTGTAATTTTGAAGAAAAAAAGTAAGAAAATTGAGTAAAGTGATGGTACTCATCAATATTATATATATAGGGGCTACTCTAATACAAATCTCCTTATAATGAAAACTAAAAACTAAAATAATTTTTTTGTTAAATCACGTCAAAACATGGCACATATGGAGAAAAATACAGTGAAGTCGGATTTCAAAAAAATTTATCGATTAACGGGAAAAATAAATAAAAACGGAGGGGAAAAACTGGAATTATGTGTAGGAGGAGCATATATATGTGTGTACTACATCTAGGGGCCTTGGATTAGATTGATCTAAGGGCTGAGATTAGTTTCTAATTTTTATTTTAATTTTAGTTTCTATTTGATTATTTGTATATATATATATATATACTAGTGAGTAGTTAATTTCTATATAATAAAATACAATTTTGAGTCACTTTGAAAATGTATAGAATTGAGACAGAGAGAGTGGGAAATATGCACCCATTACAAAATTTAAAAATTTATCATTTGTAATTGTGTTTTTGGATTACTAAATAAAATAATAAATTTAATAAATATTTTATTTTGATATTTATCATACAACTATAAAAAACAAACAAAAAAGTTATTTCTTTGTTTTTAAACCTTACAAAGAATATGAACTAAAAAAAATAATAGAGAAATAGAAAAATTACTTGATTGAAGAATATTACGTAAAGAAATTTCTAAGAAATTTCCTACAAATTTCTAATGTTTTATATATCACCCCTATATAAACTTAAGGGTGTTGCACATACTCCATAATCCCTAATTCCTTGACGGCCGCCCCAATCTTACCTATTCCAGAACTTCAAAATTTAGTATATGACCAACCAATTGAGCTGCAAAGATGGTGAGGAGAGCGGATCAGGGGAAGACATCAGGGTCTTTGTGCTAAAGGTACAACTAATTTCTAATAAATAAGATTTTGATTTGCTTTGTATTATAGGTTGGCACTTTTAATCCTTAAATTTTTTCATATGTGTAGCTTTATCAGGGATTGTTCATTATACATCAAAGATCTGGGGAGTTACATACTAATTCTTTTTGATTTTTTATATTGATTTTATTTATTTTTATTAAAATAGTGTAATGTTTTGCACAGGAGGTGATAGGAAAGGTCACCCTATCACAGTTGCGGCTAAAGGGAGTTCTGCATAATCTTGCCCCAAAACTCGAAAAAGTGCGGCAGCCATCACAGTTGACCCCACTGTAGCAGCACAATACATCCGTCTGTTTTGCCCCTTCTTCCCATAAACCATGTCTCGTATTAGGTCATCTGATTCGAATGAGGGTGTCATCTGATTGTCCAAGGAGGTCGTAGTCATCCTCTTTGTCACTGTCCTTGTTGTACTAATTTTTTTATTATCTATTATCTTTTAAATTCAAGCAATGTAATCGTAGTAACCCGTTGGAAATAATAGATAAATTAGTATCATGTTAATTATTATTAATCAAATATTGTTAAATTTGTGAGGATCTATATGCGGATATCTTAAATTGATAATATTAGTTATCTCTTGTATACATTACTCAAAACTACAACAAATTATTTCATTTACTTTTATATAAATTATATAGCCATAACATCTTTTTATTGATTATTAACTATAAATTAAATTTTTAAAATTGAAATAAGTAACAATTACTTTATATAGACAAAAGTTTTAAATAATATCTATCCAACATTCCTATCAAGCAAAGTCTATATAATATGTAATATATCAATTGTATAATAATTTCAAACTAATTTTACTTTACTTATAAGTATTGTTTTGTATGTGTTTAAAAGCCTAGCACGTGTGGAGATAAATTAAAATAAATTTAGTTGGCCAACAATCATCCAAAACAAAAATAAACTCCAAAGAACCCAAAGTTTAATATATAAAATAAATTGCTAATCCACAATTAAAATCAAATGTAAACAAAAACAATATGTAATCACAAAGAAATGCTTTTAATGAAAAGAAAATGAGAAAAAAAATGATAAGTAGTGCACTAATCACATCTAATTATGTAAAAAAAGATTAGAAAAATAAAATTATTAATATTATATAGGGATAAAAAAATATAAATGAATTTGAGAATCTCTTGATCACATTTTCAATTATAAATAATAGGTAATTAAGGTTGTAGGCCATGCGAAAATCCTTTCACACGAGAGTATAAAAATCATATAATCATTAATTACCTTATAATTCTTCTATGTCATTGTGAAATAATGATGAAAATGCCTATGTCTATAGCATTCTCGGCAAACTCTACACTTTCTTCGAACCACCCCTTTTCTTGATTGACCAATTTATTTATTTAGTTTTTTTTCAAATTTATAGCAGATTTCATTAATAACATGAAAAAAATTCAATCGGTACAAACCCCCAATTCATCATGCAACCAGGTTGAAAAACAAATAGACGAACTAAATAATTAGCCTCTTTGTTTCCGGATTGCTTAACTGACTGAATACAATATTCTGAAAATTAAAAATAAAGATAATGGTTTCTCGAGCGATCCAGCCTGCATCTCCACCGAAAACAGTAGTTTCACAATTGCCCTCACATTAATTCCATGGATAGTACAATGTTCAGAGGACTCAATTGCAAAAACTGAGAGGGCCCTCGTGTTATGAACAAAAATATTTTGTGAGAGGTGAGCACATGCACTTTTCACTACTGTATCAAAAGCACCCACCTATCTACCTGCCGGACACCATCTATAAATAATAACTCAATTAAACGAAAAAAAAGAAGCAAATTTTTGAACAGAATCCAATATTTATTGAAAGAAAGTTAAAAACAAATGATAAAAATGTTGTATGGATGAAGAGAGAGGATGAAGATAGATGAAGATGGGTAGAAAGGGTGAAGAAGGAA
>NW_027418306.1:0-112700 GCF_009905375.1 Apium graveolens | reverse complement strand
ACAATCATTAATCAGATTCGAATTTATGGAGATACCTTGATGATAAACAAAGTTGTCCATAAAATAGTAAGAACCTGCCAGCAAATTTTGAGCATGTGGTTGCAGCATTTGAAATTTCTAAGGACTTTTCTAAATTAACGGTGGATGAACTCATGCGTGCTCTGGAATCTAACGAGGGAAGAATTCGTAGATTCTCAAATCAGCCCCTGGAATAAGCTTTTCAAGCAAAAATCAATATAAGAAACAAAATGATGTTGCACATGAGAGAACGAACACGAGAAACTACAACAGGAACCAAAATTATATAAAAAGGTAATCAGAATTTCCGAGGAAGAGGAGGAAGAAGAAATTTTAATGAAAGAAGCAACTTCAACAATTCCAAATATATCATTTGCTAGCGATCAATCATGAGTTGAAAAATTGCAAATTCCGATGCAAAAGGTGCAAAGTTTCTAACCATTCTCAGAGAACTCCTGGTTCCAAAACAGAACTCAAGGAAATGCAAATTTTTCAGAGGAGAGTAAAGAGCCACAAGTGACATTTTCATATATGAATGACCAGCCAGTACATCAAAAGGAGTGGTATATTGATAGCGCTTGTAGTAATCACATGACGGGCAAAAAGGAGCTTTTTTCGGAACTTGATAAAAGATATAAATCTAAAATAAAGATCGGAGATGGGAAAATGTTGAAAATTGAAGGCAAAGAGATCATTACCTTTTATTCTAAAGAAGGTAAGTCTTTAAACATTACTGATGTTCATTATGATCCTGAATTAACTCAAAATCTATTGAGTATTGGAAAATTGATGCAAAGAGTTTTTCCATAAATTCTGATGAAGATCATTGTGTTACTTTGACTAGAAAAAGAAATTCACAGTGGCAAGAGTTAGAATTATTCCAAACAAAACTTTTCATTTAATAATGCCACTGGAAGGTGACGTTGCTTTATAAGTTGTGAAGAACGATGATTCTTTTTTATGGCATCTAAGGTATGGGCATCTTAACTTTAAGGACTGAAGTTATTAAAAGAGAAAAATATGGTCATAGGTCTGCCTTCCATCTCAAAAAATAGTGAAGTTTGTGAAGGTATATATGGGAAAATACACAGATTGCCTTTTCCCAAAACTGCTTGGAGAGCAAGGGCTCCGGTTGAACTAGTTCATTCAGATATATGCGAATCAAGGACTCCTTCCCAATGGCAGCAAATACTTTCTCCTATTCGTGGATGACTACAGAAAAATGATGTGGGTATATTTCTTGAAGCAAATATATGAGGCATTTAACTCTTTTATCCAGTTTCAAGGTGCTGGTCGAAAATCCAAGTAAATTTAAAATAAAACTCTCAAACTGATCGCTGGAGAGTGTATATCTCAAACTTTTCTTAGTTATTGTAAAGAAAAGGCATAAGGAGGCAGCTAACGGTAAGATATAGTCCTCAGTAAAATGGCATCGCAGAATGGAATAATCGAACAATTGTGGAAATGGCCAGAAGCATGTTTAAAGAAAAGGATTGTCAAATATTTTCTGGGCAGAAGCTGTTAATACAGCTATCTACCTTCTGAATATCTCTCCAACAAAGGCAGTGTTTAATAAATCACCTTACGAAGCTTGGCGTAGGCAGAAACCAGAAGTACATTAACTCAAAGTATTTGGATGCATTGCATATTCTCATATTCCTGCACAACATAGAGAGAAATTTGATGAAAGGTGAGAAGCTGCTTTTTCTTGGCTATAGTGAAGAATAAAAGGCTATCGTCTTTTTAGTCCTGCCACCAAGAAATTTGTGATCTCCAAAGATGTAATTTTTGATGAAAAGAAACAATGGAACTTTCAAATAATACATCTCAATCATCACTGCAGAATGTGCCAACAATTTCTCCAGAAACTTTGGAAGATGTTGTCATACCAGAAGAAGGATCAAGATTCACAATTGATGATACTACATATACAGAAGTACTCAGACATCGTTCAATTCAAGATATTTATGATTCTTATAATGTGGCATTCTTTACATGTGAACCAAAAATTTTAAGGATGCTGCAAAAGAAGGAACACGAGAAAAGCAATGGATGATGAGATTACAACAATAGAGAAGAATCATACATGGAGACTTGTTGATCCTCCATAAAATAAAGATGTCAGAGGACTGAAGTGGGTCTATAAGACAAAATATAATAAAGATGGAACAGTCCAAAAGCACAAAGCAAGATTAGTAGCTAAGGAGTACTTCTCAGCAACCGGAAATCGATTTTACAGAAACTTTTGCTCTAGTAGTACGCATGGAGACAATAAGATATGTACTTGCTAAGAGAGACAATAAAAAGAGAGACAGGGCAGGAAGATTAGAGGGGGATAAATAGTAGAAAATACATAGACTAGAGCAAGTCTTCTAGTAGAACACAAAAATACACTACTTCTTACATTGTAATTCACCTACGTGATTTTGATATAGTGGATCTCTTTTAGGTTGGGCTACAAATCTTACCACGGTTTTTATCCTTTACAGGATTTTCCGCGTTACCAAATCCTGGTGTTTTTACTTGCTATTTTCTTATGGTTATAATCCTAGTTCTTTCATTAAAAACTTATAAATATATTCTTAGCATTAACACACATAAATTTGGTAAAAATAATTGGCGCCGTCTGTGGAAAATTGCTAAGGATTTCTACACACCTACATCATGTCCACCAGTGAACCACCACGAAACTCGAAAAACACAGAAGGCAACGCTTCCAATAACGAGAGTGGCTGCAATGTTGAAAAAGCAAAGTCAGAGATGGACAAATGCAGTCATATTTTGATGGAAAGAGCCACACACCAAACTGGCTAGTGGAAAGGTACTTAGCTGGTTTCGATGTCAACTAAGGTTTCTAAACAACATGTGCAAGATTAGGTACAAAGGTAAATAATCGTGAGAGTAAATTAGAAGCGCAGTTTAACAAGAATGCAGAACATGACTTGGATGATGGAAAAACCGGAAGAAGCGAACTTCAAAAAAAAAAAAAAACTAATCCACAACTATGTTCAAATGTAATATAAAAACAATATGTAGTCACTAATACTTGTAATTAAAACAAAAAGAGAAACAATAGGTCATAAGTAAATGCTTTTAATAAAAAAGGGCCAAAAAGAATATAAATGAATTTTATAATCTTTGAGCATATTTTGTGATTATAATATAATAGGTAATTAAGGTTGGAGGCCATGGAAAAATCATTTTAGAGGAGAACTTAGAAATCATATAATCATTAATTAGAATAAACTTATGATGTTATTAATTTTATATTAAATTTTCTTCATATCATTGAGAAACGATGTCCAAAATGTCTATATCTCACTTGTGTACTTTCTAAATACCTGTTTGTATTAATGTCACCAATATTAACTTACGACCAAATATGTCAGATTGGATGAGTCTGAGTCGGAAATGACTTTTCTATCTATGATAATGGTCATTACCGATCAAAAAGGTCGTAAATAACTTTTTCATTTTCTTGACTATTGGCCCCACCCATTTACATCGCAGCTACCTGGATGTTTAATAACGTTTGATAACCGACCAAGCTTTTGGTTACTTTTAAATCTATAATTCACCTTTGCTTGGTCCCAGTTTTTCCTACTTGGCATGTATGTGCCACATCTCACGCTTGACTATGATGTCACGGTGGTCGGTTTAACTTTGTTTGTTGGTCTTGTTCATGTTTATACACAAACAAAGAAATATTTTCATCAATTATATCCCATCACATGTAACCAACCAACTTCACAAGAAATATTGTTGAAGATGGTCATAAATAGTCTATTTTGATCATTTTTGTATTACACCATTTTATTTTTGGAAAAAACACTAATATATTATTTGAAATTATATAATATAATATATATTTGCACTAAGCTATTTTTTATAAATTACATAATGTGGTTGAAAAAAAATTGTTGTATTTAGTACCAATTCTTTACTCCTATAAATTGTTTAACTTAAGTATTTAGAAATACATATTCCATAAAAAATAAGTAAATTAGTTTTAAAAGTTCAAATTTTGAATGATTCATGTAGAACTTTTAAATATTACTCTCTCGGTCCCTTTGAAATATACAAATGGTTTGGTATTAAAAAATAGTGTAATTTTTAAGAAAAAAAGTAAGAAAAGTGAGTAAAGTGATGGTACTCCTCAATATTATATATATATAGGGGCTACTCCAATAGCAACCTCCTTATGATGAAAACTAAAAACTAAAATAATTTTTTTTAAATCATGTCAAAACATAGCACATATAGTATGCAAATTGATCGTTACGAGATGGAGAAAAATATAGTGAAGTCGGATTTCAAAATAAGTTCACCGATTAACGGGAAAAATCAAATCAAAAATGGAGGGGAAAAGCCGGAATTATGTGTACAAGGAGAAAAGCTGGAATTATGTGTACGAAGGAGCATATTAATATCCTGTGTACTACATTAGGGGGCCCTTAGATTAGATCGATCTAAGGGCTGAGATTAGTTTCTAGTTTTTATTTTAATTTTAGTTTTCTATTTAATTATTTGTGTATATATATATAGGAAAAGATAGTGGATATAAGGGAGTAGTTAATTTCTATATAATAAAATTTTACAATTTTGAGTAACTTTGAAATTGTATAGAATTGAGACGGAGAGAGTGGGAAATATGCACTGATTACAAAATTCAAAATTTATCATTTGTAATTGTGTTTTTGGATAACTAAATAAAATAATAAATTTAATAAATATTTTATTTTGATATTTATCATACAACTATAAAAAAACAAACAAAAAAGTTATTTCTTTATTTTTAACCCTTACAAAGAATATGAACAAAAAAAATAATAGACAATAGAAAAATTACTTGATTGAAGAATATTAGGTAAAGAAATTTCTAAGAAATTTCGTAGAAAATTCTAATGTTTTATATACCAGGGCCTATATAAATTAAGGGTGTTGCACATATTCCATAATCCCTAATTCCCTTGCCCGCCGCCCCAATGTTACCATATTCCACAACTTCAAAATTGAGTATATGACCAACCAATTGAGCTGCAAAGATGGTGAGGAGAGAGCATCTGGGGAAGACATCAGGGTCTTTGTGCTAAAGGTACAACTAATTTCTAATAAATAAGATTTTGATTTAACTTTTTATTATAGGTTGCCACTTTTAATCCTTAAATTTTTTTCATATGTGTAGCTTTATCAGGGATTGTCATTATACATCAAAGATCTAGGTAGGTATACATACTAATTCTCTTTTTGATTCTTTTATATTGACTTTTATTTATTTTATTAAAATAGTGTAATGTTTTGCACAGGGGGTGATAGGAAAGGTCACTCTATCTGATTATTCCATGTCCTCAGATTTCTTGCATTGGTGGCCTTAGCAGTTGCGACTAAAGGGAGTTATGCATAATCTTGCCCAAAAACTAGAAAAAGTCCCCCACTGTAGCAAAACTCCTATTAGGTCATCTATTATCTTTTAAATTCAAGCAATGTAATCGTAGTAACCTGTTTTCAAATAATAGATAAATTAGTATCATGTTAATTATTATTAATCAAATATTGTTAAATTTGTGAGGATCTATATGTAGATATCTTAAATTGATAATATTAGTTATCTCTTGTATACATTACTCAAAATAACAACAAAGAAGAGTTTATTTCATTCACTTTTATATAAATTAGATAGCCATAACATCTTTTTATTGATTATTAACTATAAATTAAATTCTGAAAATTGAAATAAGTAACAATTACTTTACGTAGACAAAAGTTTTAAATAATATCTATCCAACATTCCTATCAAGCAAAGTCTATATAATATGTAATATATCAATTGTATAATAATTTCAAACTAATTTTACTTTACTTATAAGTATTGTTTTGTATGTCGTTTAAAAGCCTAGCACGTGTGGAGATAAATTTAAAATAAATTTAGTTGGCCAACAATTATCCAAGACAAAAATAAACTCCAAAGAACCCAAAATTTAATATATAAAATAAATTGCTAATCCACAATTAAATTCAAATATAAACAAAAACAATATGTAATCACAAAGAAATGCTTTTAATGAAAAGAAAAGGAGAAAAATGATAAGTAGTGCACCAATCACATCTAATTATGTAAAAAAAGATTAGAAAAATAAAATTATTATCATTATATAGGGATAAAAAAATATAAATGAATTTGAGAATCTCTTGATCACATTTTCAATTATAATATAATAGGTAATTAAGGTTGTAGGCCATGTGAAAATCCTTTCACAGGAGAGTATAAAAATCATATAATCATTAATTAGCTTATAATTCTTCTATGTCATTGTGAAATACTGATGAAAATGCCTATGTCTATAGCATTCTTCGAAAACTCTACATTTTCTTCGAACCACGCTTTTTCTTGATTGACCAATTTTTTATTTATTTTTTGCCAAATTTATAGCAAATTTCATTAATAACATGAAAAAACTCAATCGGTACAAACCCCTAATTGATCATGCAACCAGGCTGAAAAATAAATAGACGAACTAAATAATTAGCCTGTTTGTTTCCGGATTGCTTAACTAACTGAATAAAAATATTCTGAAAATTAAAAATGAAGATAATGGTTTCTCGAGCGATCCAGCCTGCATCTCCACCGAAAACAGTAGTTTCACAATTGACCCTCACATTAATTCCATGGATAGTACAATGTTCAGAGGACTCAATTGCAAAAACTGAGAGGGCCTTCGTGTTATGAACAAAATATTTTGTGAGAGGTGAGCACATGCGATTTTCACTACCGTATCAAAAGCACCCCAACTATCTACCTGTCGGACACCAGGTATAAACCTACCGAAAGTGTTTTTGATGTAAGATATCCAGATCTCCCAATATACCGTGAAATCCATTTTCAACACATCGCATAACGCGAGACACATCGCACAAAGTGAGACAATCAGACACATAAATAATAACTCAATTAAACGAAACGAAAAAGAACCGAATTTTTGAACAAAATCCGATATTTATTGAAAGAAAGTTAAAAATAAATGATAAAAATTTTGTATGGATGAAGAGAGAGGATGGTGATAGAGATGAAGATGGGTAGAAAGGGTGAAGAAGGAGGTGTGATGATTAGGGTTAAAGAAAGACGGAGCGGCCGACTCTCATCGAGAGAGGGAGAATTGATTGACCAATTTTTTAATACTCTTTTTGACATATAATTCAAAACACTCTTTAGCCTTTTCGGGTTTTTGCATCTTCGAATGCCTTAATTAATAAAAAGAACTTCTTGGTAACTTCTACAGCCCATTTCGAATTTTGTGCAAGAATGGCAATATACGTGTATGCCCCAACTGCCCATTTTGAACGAATAGTCGCATTCAATATCTTTACTGTTGTATCATTGTGTATACTATAAAATTAATTTTAATGTAGTCAGTCGTAAACACAAAAGCTTCATAATCTATGAGCTAATCTTATTCATATTTTTCACATACATTTTGAAGTTGAATGAGATTTATACAATAAACATATATAAATAATTACTGCCCCACTTGGAATTTGATGCGGCATGGTGTTCGTGGTTTCTTTTCCCTAAACTTGTGATCGGAATTTGATCTAGGTCTTTTCCATGCCTGGGTCTTTATATTGGTCTTACAAGTGTTTTTGGTAATCTTACGAGTGTTCTGATTACGTGGAGAAGGTAAACTAGGTATTCGTAAAATCACACAAGTTCTTCCACTAAGTCCACGACCACGTCCCATGTCTCTGATTAGCATTTTTCCTTGCATATTACAAAGTAATTAGAAAATATTTCCAAGTAATTAGATATCATTCATGCAAGATAATAAATATAACAAAAAAAAGACATAATTTCCAAGTCAGATAAATCGTCAAAATAATGAAAAATTAATAAAACAAGATCAAAAGTTTTGATAAAATTCTACATGCTCTCATTTCATATCATACGATTAAACTTAGAAATCTTAATTAGTATTTATAAAGACAACTCATAGCGAACTAACAACATTAAACCCATATCAAATAAAGAAGCAAATAAACTCCCCCCCTCTAGCTCTTACGCAAACATAGGTATACATAATCGAAACTTGATGTACATGACACAAAATAACAATACAACTTACTAATTGTATAATTTACATATTTTATTCATATTAAATCATTTTTTCTACATCATTATTTGAAAATGAAAGCATTTGTCATCACAAAAGATAACTTAGAAAATGAACAATAACAACTAATGAAGCTCAAAAAACTCAAACCTTTGAAGAACATATAACTGTGAGATTTAACTCTTACCAAGTTCATCAAAATTTAAAAAATATAGATGAAGAACACATTCGGTTATTAGTTTACTATAAAGAGCCACATTTATTCTCTCCTTCTCCATCATACTTATACATATATTTGTATAAACATGAATACACCATACACATAAAAACAATCATATGAACAACACAATTGAAACAAATTAACAAATATTTAATGTTAAACATGTTGATTTAAGACAGCCACATTCATTCTCTCTATATATCATACTCATACCTATAAATATATATATATATATAAATGCATATATATGTATAAAGAGGAACAAAAGATATACATATAAAGAACACAAAAAATAAATGAAATAAGTTAGCAAATATAGGTAATTAGGATAACGCACTAATGTTTTATATAGTCTATATGTGGTCTTATCTCTTTCAAATTAGTTGTTGATTAAATGTAATCCAACTAATAAATTTACAGTTTTAAGACTATATTTTTTCAAATCTAACCTAAATATTTTTTCTAATTTATTTACCCAAAAATGAATGATTATTAAAGAATACTTATATAGTAATTATTGAATTTTTGTAAAATGGTTTAGAGTTTCATGTAATAAGGGAAATATAATGGGTTCGTATTAGTTTTCATTCTAGGAAAATAACGACATCATATTTACTATATACACCCTTTTTATCATGTATGCAACTCATGACAAATACTTAATTATTTAATAATGAATAGGAAAGTAGTGTGTTGGTTCAATTAAATGGCGGGTCATATTTCTAAGCATTGCATGTTTATTTATATGCATTTGTATACTTATTTTTTATTTAATTATTAACATATTTAAATTTTGTATAAATTAGTTGTACTTTCTATATATTTACATGTTTACTTAGATGTACTTATATACTTATTTCCTATTTTACTAACCTACTTTAATATTACACATTAATAAAATATTAATGGGATATACATATATATAATTAAACGAACACAAAACTAGTATATTCTCATTATTGGTTTTCTTGAGCTTTCTAGGACTTACTTAGAGTTTCTCATGTTAGCTTTAATGTTGATATATCATAGAAATCCTTTAGAAAATTACTCCGTTCACCACTTGATTAACAAAAAAGAGAGTCTTCTTAACTGTTAGTGGATTTCCCTTCAAAGTATTAGTTATTATGGTAAGATAACATGTATGGTTCTTGGTATCCATATTCCATAATCTTTCAAAAATCTTGAGATTCTTACAATACCGAAATCGATTTTCTTGTGTGTCTCCATGCCGACGCACATTAACAACTTAAATTTTTTATTAGCTCTAATCTCATTAATAACAATGGCTCTCGTGCATAAAAATCTATATGATCATGTAAATGTATTTGTTACATATGTAAACAAGAATGCTCGAAATATCTAACACATGGTGGCCCTGGCTATCAGCCAAAAGTAATTAGGAGTCTATAAGGCTTATGTAATCCTCAAAAAAGTAATTAGGTAATGGGAAAGGATTTTTCTTAGTGAATTAGTGAATTGTAAATTGTGTATGTGATTATATGTATGCAGTAAACACACATGACACAACAAAAGGAACCAAAGAAAAAAAATGTATTTGTACATGTTTCACGCGAATAGTTTGATAGATTAATTAGTCACTAATTACTATATTGAAACAGGCATAAAAAACCTACTGTTCCATTTATTTCTCTGACACTAATTTTTTTCGTTCATGTACTAGCCATTTGTGACGTGATCAATTTTCAGTGATCTGCTCAATCCTTTAACTTTAGATCAAACATGTCATTAAGCTACAAGTGCTCATACTTTGTCCTTTGTCTAATGTTTTCTGCTCTTCATTTCCAGATATTTCCATCCGATGTGTACATTAGTGGAATTGTTGATGCTGCAAAGTCGTTCAGGTATATCTTGCAAATTTTCATCAGAGCTGGTCTGTACATTAATGATAACAATCAGATATGCATTAACATTCATTATAGGTTAGAAATTTACCATGTGATCATACAGTTTTAAAGAATCACATGAAGTCTCATCTAAGCATTCTTAATAATGTTTATTGGAATTATCTGATTAATTATCTGTATAAGCTATATATGCCCTGCTTATTATGAACTTCTTCAGTTACTTCATACTTTTGAGCTAACCATTGGCCAGGAGTGCCATAAAACTATCAAGGCAAATTTATTAATAATCAATAAGCAGTTACGCAGTAAGATCTTAGATAAGGTTCCTCTTAAATCTTAATAGTACAACTTTATGGGAAGTAAATATTTTTTTTCCATGCTCACCTCTGCCTTTGCTAGAGACGAGGTCTCCGGTGGAGCATACTAAGGCGAGTTGTGGTGAAATTGGCAAATAAATCAAGGTCAGAACTTTTCATAATTGAAATCCATATAACAACATGCACTCTCGCTTTCTTGTAAGATGTATCTACTTATTTGTAACTATGAGCTCTCTTAGCAGGCAAAGATTTATGTTGCAAATTTATTAACCAATCTAAGTTAGAATAACATTGTTATAAGCCCTCACTTCTCTAAGCAAAGAGTATTGATCTCAGATCTTTATTTTAAGTAAGTTAAAGAAGTCACCTTTTTGTATACGAACACGAAAATAAACGCTCAAATTCAGTCTAGGTTTTGGGTTTATTTTTGGGTACATGACATGAAACGAAAATACACGAATAGTTAAATAATTAAATAAATATTTCGAAATTTTATAAATACATATTGGGTATAGAAGTTTTAATAAAACAAAATAAAAAATAGTTTCAAATTTGAGTTCAACAAAATTTAACTACACTTGACTCATTATAACTTAATGACTTGAGACTCAACTAGTAAAACTTTAACCGAAAAGTTTGGTAATTAAATATTTTTATTTATATATATTTTATTGAAAGTTACATGAACCACAACACAAAAAGTACACGAACACAAGACGACACAACACGAATCCATGGGTCGTGTTTGGGTTGCAGAATGTGGTGCAACTTAAGTACTTATTACTCCTGTTTTACCGAGTGCTTAAATTTCCTCATATTGTATCCTTTTATACATCATTTGGTTGAAAGTGTCTCTTCTATTTATAACATGTTGCATAAAAGAACAGCTAGTATTTCAGAGTTTCCAAGATTTAAAAATGGATCTTCTAATAAATAGGCACTCCATTGAGTATATAGAAAGAGATGATTCCATAGTGGCTCATGGTTGGCGGAGTTGATGCTTTCATAAAAGTACATCAAAGCTGGCCATTACATCGTTCTCCACTGAAGCTAGTATCCCTCAAGAAATCTAGTCCACATTCGAAAGAAATTTCTTTGAGCATTCTTTGCAAAGTTGAGGTGAGTTACGTATGGACTATTAAGTTCCTTATTTATTGCATTCACAGCATTCATATTTATAAATGTATGAATCGATATAATTATTAGTAATTTTTGTGTTAAGTAGTGAAATGATGTCAAAATGTTGTAGAAATGTATGAATGTATGTTCTGTATATGTTGTCGGAACACACAAAATTAGCCTTGGGAATTGCAATATCCTAATTTTACGAAGGCAGGTATCCTTTGTTAAAATTAATCTAATTTATAATTCTTATAAATTATCTGGTAGATTATAGAAGATTCTAGTCAGAAGTAATGCAAGCACAGATTCAAGTAATCAGTATAAGCAATGAAAAGTTTCTTGATCTTATTCATGAACCATATTAATGATGTAAACTAGCTAATAGTCTTCTTAAGTCTTGCTATATAAACTTGACATATATCAGTTGTATTAAAGTGAATAAGTGATAATATATAAATTAAATCATTTTGCCTTCTTTATCAATACTGATTCCAACAAATTTAGTATCAGAGCCAAAACATTAATCCAGACCCCAAAATAATCAAAATTCATAAACCCTTCATTATATACAATGGCAGCTTCTAATGAAGGATTATTCAACTATGCAGAAAGCAATATTTCAATTTTCAATGATGAAAGCTATGATTTCTGGAGCATCCAGCTGAAAACATTGTTCATCTCTCATGATTTATGGATTTAGTAGAAGATAACTACGAAGCTGGTGTTACGCAGGAAGAGATAGCATCCTGGTCAGTGGCTAGGCATGATGAATTCAAAAATAAAAAGAAAAAAGATGCAAGAGCTTTGCACTGTATTCAATAAGGAGTTAGCAAAGCAATCTTTCCCCGTATTATGGGAGCAAAAACATCAAAAGAATCATGGGATCTTTTGCGAAATCAGTTTTCAAGGTTACGAAGCACTAATTTCAGTAAAATTCTAAGTATTCTGGAATTCGTCTCTAAGGTGTCAACAATCATTAATCAGATTCGAAGTTATGGAGATACCTTGGACGATAAAAAAAGTTGTCCATAAAATTTTAAGAAGCGTGCCAGCAAAATTTGAGCATGTGGTTGCAGCAATTGAAATTTCTAAGGACTTGTCTAAATTAACGGTGGATGAACTCATGCGTGCTCTTGAAGCTAACGAGGAAAGAATTCGTAGATTCTCAAATCAGCCCCTGGAACAAGCTTTTCAAGCAAAAATCAATATAAGAAACAAAAATGATGCTGCACATCAGGAGAACGAGACACGAAGAAACTACAACAGGAACAAAAATTATAGAAAAGGTAATCAGAATTTCCGAGGAAGAGGAGGAAGAAGAAATTTTAATGAAAGAACCAACTTCAACAATTCCAAATGTATCATTTGCTAGCGATCAAATCATGAGTCGAAAAATTGCAAATTCCGATGCAAAAGGTGCAAAGTTTCTAACCATTCTCAGAGAGACTACTGGTTCCAAAACAGAACTCAAGGAAATGCAAATTTTTCAGAGGAGAGTAAAGAGCCACAAAAGGAGTGGTATATTGATAGCGCTTGTAGCAATCACATGACGGGCAAAAATGAGCTTTTCTCAAAACTTGATAAAAGATATAAATCTAAAGTAAAGATCGGAGATGGGAAAATGTTGAAAATTGAAGGCAAAGGGATCATTACCTTTTATTATAAAGAAGGTAAGTCTTCAAACATTACTGATGTTCATTATGTTCCTGAATTAACTCAAAATCTATTGAGTATTGGACAATTGATGCAAAGAGGTTTTTCCATAATTTTTGATGAAGATCATTGTGTTACTTTTGATAAGAAAAAGAAATTCACAGTGGCAAGAGTTAGAATTATTCCAAACAAAACTTTTCATTTAATAATGCCACTGGAAGGTGGCGTTGCTTTAAAAGTTGTGAAGAATGATGATACTTTTTCTTGGCATCTAAGGTATGGGCATCTTAACTTTAATGGACTGAAGTTATTAAAAGAGAAAAATATGGTCATAGGTCTGCCTTCCATCTCAAAAAACAGTGAAGTTTGTGAAGGTTGTTTATATGGGAAAATGCACAGATTGCCTTTTCCCGAAACTGCTTGGAGAGCAAGGGCTCCGGTGGAACTAGTTCACTCAGATATATGCAAATCAAGGACTCCATCCATCAATGGCAACAAATACATTCTCCTATTCGTGGATGGCTACACAAGAATGATGTGGGTATATTTCTTGAAGCAAATATATGAGGCATTTAACTCTGTTATCCAGTTCAAGGTGCTGGTAGAAAATCCAAGTAAATTTAAAATAAAAACTCTCAGAACTGATCGCGGTGGAGAGTATATATCTCAACCGTTTCTTAGTTATTGTAAAGAAAAAGGCATAAGGAGGCAGCTAACGATAAGATATAGTCCTCAGTAAAACGGCGTCGCAGAATGGAAGAATTGAACAATTGTGGAAATGGCCAGAAACATGTTTCAAGAAAAAGGATTGTCAAATATTTTCTGGGAACAGCTATCTACCTTCTGAATATCTCTCCAACAAAGGCAGTGTTTAATAAATCACCTTACGAAGCTTGGCATAGGCAGAAACCAGAAGTACATCAACTCAAAGTATTTGGATACATCGCCTATTCTCATATTCCTGCACAACATAGAGAGAAATTTGATGAGAAAGGTGAGAAACTACTTTTTCTTGGCTATAGTGAAGAATAAAAGGCTATCGTCTTTTTAATCCTGCCACCAAGAAATTTGTGATCTCCAAAGATGTAATTTTTGATGAAAAGAAACAATGGAACTTTCAAAATAATACATCTGAATCATCACTTCAGAATGTGCCAACAATTTCTCCAGAAACTTTGGAAGATGTTGTCACACCAGAAGAAGGATCAAGATTCACAATTGAAGATACCATATATACAGAAGTACTCAGACATCGCTCAATTCAAGATATTTATGATTCTTATAATGTGGTATTCTTTACATGTGAACCAAACAAAATTTAAGGATGCTGCAAAAGAAGGAACATCGAGAAAAGCAATGGATGATGAGATTACAACAATAGAGAAGAATCATACATGGAGACTTGTTGATCCTCCTGAAAATAAAGATGTCATAGGACTGAAGTGGGTCTATAAGACAAAATATAATAAAGATGGAACAGTCCAAATGCACAAAGCAAGATTAGTATCTAAGGGGTACTTCTCAGCAACCAGAAATTGATTTTACTGAAACTTTTGCTCCAGTAGTACGCATGGAGACAATAAGATATGTACTTGCTATTTGTTATATCAAGTATTTCTATGACATGACGACTAGAAGTTGCATGCGACGGGGGTGGATGAATACGTAAGACATGATCATTCAGGTGTCGACATGGACAGCTGCAAGAAGAGAGCCAAAGACGTGTAGAACGATTCAATAACAAACCTGAAAAATAGGAGAAAAGCATCAAAAAAGTGGAGAAGAACGTGGAAGATGGTAAGAGAGATGGGAGGAGAAAAAATAGCTAACAAAAGGATAGAGGGCAATTCAAATAAAAAAGAGAGACAATGGCAGGAAGATTAGAGGGGGATAAATAGTAGAAAATACATAGACTAGAGCAAGTCTTCTAGTAGAACACAAAAATACACTACTTCTTACATTGTAATTCAGCTACGTGATTTTGATATAGTGGATCTCTTTTAGGCTGGGCTACAAATCCCACCTGCGGTTTTAATCCTTTACGGGATTTTCCGCCTCACCAAATCGTGGTATTTTTTACTTGCTATTTTCATTACGTTATAATCCTAGTTCTTTCATTAAAAACTTATAAATATATTATTAGCATTAACACACATAAATTTGGTAAAAATAATTGGCGCCGTCTGTGGAAAATTGCTAAGGATTTCTATACACCTACATCATGTCCACCAGCGAACCACCACGAAACCAGACAAACACAGAAGGTAACGCTTCCAACAACGAGGAGATGGCTGCAATGTTGAAAAAGCTACAGTCAGAGATGGACAAATGCAGTCGATTTTGATGGAAAGAGCCACACACCAAACTGGCTATTGGAAAGGTACTTAGTAGGTTTCGATGTCAACTAAGGTTTCTACTGAACAACATGTGCAAGAATTAAGTACAAAGGTAAATAATCGTGAGAGTAAATTAGAAGCGCAGTTTAACAAGAATGTAGAACATGACTTGGATGATGGAAAAACCGGAAGAAGCGAACTTCAAAAAAAAAACTAATCCACAACTAAGTTCAAATGTAATAAAAAACAATATGTAGTCACTAATAATACTTGTAATTAAAAGAAAAAGAGAAACAATAGGTCATAAATAAATGCTTTTAATAAAAAAGGGCCAAAAACAATATAAATGAATTTTATAATCTTTTGAGCATATTTTGTGATTATAATATAATAGGTAATTAAGGTTGGAGGCCATGGAAAAATCATTTTAGAGGAGAACTGAGAAATCATATAATCATTAATTAGAATATAACTTATGATGTTATTAATTTTTTATTAAGTTTTCTTCTTTATCATTGAGAAACCATGTCCAAAATGTCTATATCTCCCTTGTGTCCTTTCTAAATACCTGTTTGTATTAATTTCATCTATATTAACTTACGACCAAATATGTCATATTGGATGAGTCTGAGTCGGAAATGACTTTTCGATCTATGATAATGGTCATTACCGATCAAAAAGGTAATAAATAACTTTTTCATTTTCTTGAGTATTGGCCCCACCCATTTACATGGCAGCAACGTGAATGTTTAATAAATCACCTTACGAAGCTTGGCATGGGCAGAAACCAGAAGTACATCAACTCAAAGTATTTGGATGCATCGCCTATTCTCATATTCCTGCACAACATAGAGAGAAATTTGATGAGAAAGGTGAGAAACTGCTTTTTCTTGGCTATAGTGAAGAATAAAAGGCTATCATCTTTTTAATCCTGCCACCAAGAAATTTGTGATCTCCAAAGATGTAATTTTTGATGAAAAGAAACAATGGAACTTTCAAAATAATACATCTGAATCATCACTTCAGAATGTGCCAACAATTTCTCCAGAAACTTTGGAAGATGTTGTCACACCAGTAGAAGGATCAAGATTCACAATTGAAGATACCACATATACAGAAGTACTTAGACATCGTTCAATTCAAGATATTTATGATTCTTATAATGTGGTATTCTTTACATGTGAACCAAAAAAATTTAAGGATGCTGCAAAAGAAGGAACATCGAGAAAAGCAATGGATGATGAGATTACAACAATAGAGAAGAATCATACATGGAGACTTGTTGATCCTCCTGAAAATAAAGATGTCATAGGACTGAAGTGGGTCTATAAGACAAAATATTATAAAAATGGAACAGTCCAAAAGCACAAAGCAAGATTAGTATCTAAGGGGTACTTCTCAGTAACCAGAAATTGATTTTACTGAAACTTTTGCTCCAGTAGTACGCATGGAGACAATAAGATATGTACTTGCTATTTGTTATATCAAGTATTTCTACGACATGACGACTAGAAGTTGCATGCGATGGGGGTGGATGAATACGTAAGACATGATCATTCAGGTGTCGACATGGACAGCTGCAAGAAGAGAGCCAAATACATGTAGAAGGATTCAATAACAAACCTGAAAAATAGGAGAAAAGCATCAAAAAAGTGGAGAAGAACGTGGAAGATGGTAAGAGAAATGGGAGGAGAAAAAATAGCTAACAAAAGGATAGAGGGCAATTCAAATAAAAAAGAGAGACAATGGCAGGAAGATTAGAGGGGGATAAATAGTAGAAAATACATAGACTAGAGCAAGTCTTCTAGTAGAACACAAAAATACACTACTTCTTACATTGTAAGTCAGCTACGTGATTTTGATATAGTGGATCTCTTTTAGGCTGGGCTACAAATCCCACCTGCGGTTTTGATCCTTTACGGGATTTTCCGCCTCACCAAATCGTGGTATTTTTTACTTGCTATTTTCATTACGTTATAATCCTAGTTCTTTCATTAAAAACTTATAAATATATTATTAACATTAACACACATAAATTTGGTAAAAACAATTGGCGCCGTCTGTGGAAAATTGCTAAGGATTTCTACACACCTACATCATGTCCACCAGCGAACCACCACGAAACCTGACAAACACAGAAGGTAACGCTTCCAACAACGAGGAGATGGCTGCAATGTTGAAAAAGCTACGAGATGGACAAATGCAGTCGATTTTGATGGAAAGAGCTACACACCAAACTGGCTATTGGAAAGGTACTTAGTTGGTTTCGATGTCAACTAACGTTTCTACTGAACAACATGTGCAAGAATTAGGTACAAAGGTAAATAATCGTGAGAGTGAATTAGAAGCGCAGTTTAACAAGAATGTAGAACATGACTTGGATGATGGAAAAACCGGAAGAAGCGAACTTCAAAAAAAAACTAATCCACAACTAAGTTCAAATGTAATAAAAAACAATATGTAGTCACTAATAATACTTGTAATTAAAAGAAAAAGAGAAACAATATGTCATAAATAAATGCTTTTAATAAAAAAGGGCCAAAAACAATATAAATGAATTTTATAATCTTTTGAGCATATTTTGTGATTATAATATAATAGGTAATTAAGGTTGGAGGCCATGGAAAAATCATTTTAGAGGAGAACTTAGAAATCATATAATCATTAATTAGAATATAACTTATGATGTTATTAATTTTGTATTAAGTTTTCTTCTATATCATTGAGAAACCATGTCCAAAATGTCTATATCTCACTTGTGTACTTTCTAAATACCTGTTTGTATTAATTTCATCTATATTAACTTACGACCAAATATGTCAGATTGGATGAGTCTGAGTCGGAAATGACTTTTCTATCTATGATAATGGTCATTACCGATCAAAAAGGTAATAAATAACTTTTTCATTTTCTTGAGTATTGGCCCCACCCATTTACATGGCAGCAACGTGAATGTTTAATAAAGTTTGATAACCGATCAAGTTTTTGGTTACTTTTAAATCTACAATTCACCTTTATTTCGTCCCAGTTTTTCCTACTTGGCATCTATGTGCCACATGGCACGCTTGTCTAGGATGTCACGGTGGTCCGTGTCAACTTTGGTTTGTTGGTCTTGTTCATGTTTATACACAAACAAAGAAATATTTTCATCAATTATATCCGATCACAATGTAACCGACCAACTTCATAAGAAATATTGTTGAAAATAGTCATAAATAGTCTATTTTGATCATTTTTGTATTACACCATTTTATTTTTTGGAAAAACACTAATATATTATTTGAAATTATATAATATAATATATTTGCACTAAGATGTTTTTTTATAAATTACATAACGTGGTTGAAAAAAATTGTTGTATTTAGTACCAATTCTTTACTCCTATAAATTGTTTAACTTAATAAATTTAGAAATACATATTTCATAAAAAATAATTAAATTAGTTTTAAAAGTTCAAATTTGAATGATTCATGTAGAACTTTTAAATATTACTCTCTCGTTCCTTTGAAATATATACAAATGGTTTGGTATTAAGAAATAGTGTAATTTTGAAGAAAAAAAGTAAGAAAATTGAGTAAAGTGATGGTACTCATCAATATTATATATATATAGGGGCTACTCTAATACAAACCTCCTTATAATGAAAACTAAAAACTAAAATAATTTTTTTGTTAAATCACATCAAAACATGGCACATATGGAGAAAAATACAGTGAAGTCTGATTTCAAAAAAAATTTATCGATTAACGGGAAAAATTAAATAAAAAACTGAGGGCAAAAACTGGAATTATGTGTAGGAGGGAGCATATATATCGTGTGTACTACATCTAGGGGGCCCTTGAATTAGATTGATCTAAGGGGTGAGATTAGTTTCTAGTTTTTATTTTAATTTTAGTTTCTATTTGATTTTTTGTATATATATATATATATATAACTAGTGAGTAGTTAATTTCTATATAATAAAATTTTACAATTTTGAGTCACTTTGAAAATGTATAGAATTGAGACAGAGAGAGTGGGAAATATGCACCGATTACAAAATTCAAAAATTTATCATTTGTAATTGTGTTTTTGGATTACTAAATAAAATAATAAATTTAATAAATATTTTATTTTGATATTTATCATACAACTATAAAAAACAAACAAAAAAGTTATTTCTTTGTTTTTAAACCTTACAAAGAATATGAACTAAAAAAAATAATAGAGAAATAGAAAAATTACTTGATTGAAGAATATTACGTAAAGAAATTTCTAAGAAATTTCCTACAAATTTCTAATGTTTTATATATCAGCCCTATATAAACTTAAGGGTGTTGCACATACTCCATAATCCCTAATTCCTTGACGGCCTCCCCAATCTTACCATATTCCAGAACTTCAAAATTTAGTATATGACCAACCAATTGAGCTGCAAAGATGGTGAGGAGAGCGGATCAGGGGAAGACATCAGGGTCTTTGTGCTAAAGGTACAACTAAGTTCTAATAAATAAGATTTTGATTTGCTTTGTATTATAGGTTGGCACTTTTAATCCTTAAATTTTTTCATATGTGTAGCTTTATCATGGATTGTTCATTATACATCAAAGATCTGGGGAGGTTTACATACTAATTCCCTTTTTGATTTTTTTATATTGATTTTTATTTATTTTTATTAAAATAGTGTAATGTTTTGCACAGGAGGTGATAGGAAAGGTCACCCTATCACACTTGCGGCTAAAGGGAGTTCTGCATAATCTTGCCCCAAAACTCGAAAAAGTGCGGCAACCATCACAGTTGACCCCACTGTAGCAGCACAATACATCGTCTGTTTTGCCCCTTCTTCCCATAAACCATGTCTCGTATTAGGTCATGTGATTCCAATGAGGGTGTCATCTCATTGTCCAAGGAGGTAGTAGTCATCCTCTTTGTCACTCTCCTTGTTGTACTAATTTTTTTATTATCTATTATCTTTTAAATTCAAGCAATGTAATCGTAGTAACTGGTTTGGAAATAATAGATAAATTAGTATCATGTTAATTATTATGAATCAAATATTGTTAAATTTGTGAGGATCTATATGCGGATATCTTAAATTGATAATATTAGTTATCTCTTGTATACATTACTCAAAACTACAACAAATTATTTCATTTACTTTTATATAAATTATATAGCCATAACATCTTTTTATTGATTATTAACTATAAATTAAATTTTTAAAATTGAAATAAGTAACAATTACTTTATATAGACAAAAGTTTTAAATAATATCTATCCAACATTCCTATCAAGCAAAGTCTATATAATATGTAATATATCAATTGTATAATAATTTCAAACTAATTTTACTTTACTTATAAGTATTGTTTTGTATGTGTTTAAAAGCCTAGCACGTGTGGAGATAAATTTAAAATAAATTAAGTTGGCCAACAATCATCCAAAACAAAAATAAACTCCAAAGAACCCAAAATTTAATATATAAAATAAATTGCTAATCCATAATTAAAATCAAATGTAAACAAAAACAATATGTAATCACAAAGAAATGCTTTTAATGAAAAGAAAACGAGAAAAAAAAATGATAAGTAGTGCACTAATCACATCTAATTATGTAAAAAAAGATTAGAAAAATAAAATTATTAATATTATATAGGGATAAAAAAATATAAAAGAATTTGAGAATCTCTTGATGACATTTTCAATTATAATATAATAGGTAATTAAGGTTGTAGGCCATGCAAAAATCCTTTCACACGAGAGTATAAAAATCATATAATCATTAATTACCTTATAATTCTTCTATGTCATTGTGAAATAATGATGAAAATGCCTATGTCTATAGCATTCTCGGAAAACCCTACACTTTCTTCGAACCACCCCTTTTCTTGATTGACCAATTTATTTATTTAGTTTTTTTTCAAATTTATAGCAGATTTCATTAATAACATGAAAAAAATTCAATCGGTACAAACCCGCAATTCATCATGCAACCACGTTGAAAAACAAATAGACGAACTAAATAATTAGCCTCTTTGTTTCCGGATTGCTTAACTGACTGAATACATATATTCTGAAAATTAAAAATAAAGATAATGGTTTCTCGAGCGATCCAGCCTGCATCTCCACCGAAAACAGTAGTTTCACAATTGCCCTCACATTAATTCCATGGATAGTACAATGTTCAGAGGACTCAATTGCAAAAACTGAGAGGGCCCTCGTGTTATGAACAAAAATATTTTGTGAGAGGTGAGCACATGCGCTTTTCACTACTGTATCAAAAGCACCCAACCTATCTACCTGCCGAACACCATCTATAAATAATAACTCAATTAAACGAAATGAAAAAGAAGCGAATTTTTGAACAGAATCCAATATTTAATGAAAGAAAGTTAAAAACAAATGATAAAAATGTTGTATGGATGAAGAGAGAGGATGAAGATAGAGATGAAGATGGGTAGAAAGGGTGAAGAAGGAGGTGTGATGATTAGGGTTAAAGGAAGATGGGGCGGCCGACTCTCATCGAGAGAGAGGGAGAATTGATTGACCAATTTTTTAATACTCTTTTTGACATATAATTCTAAACACTCTTTAGCCTTTTCGGGTTTTTGCATCTTCAAATGCCTTAATTAATAAAAAGAACTTAGGTGTGTGTAATGTACATAATTATAAAAATAAAAATAACATACAACAAACTTCTTGGTAACTTCTTCAGCCCATTTCGAATTTTGTGCAAGAATGGCAATACACGTGTATGCCCAACTGCCCATTTTGAACGAATAGTCGCATTCAATATCTTCACTGTTGTATCATTTTGTATACTATAAAATTAATTTTAATGTAGTCAGTCATAAACACAAAAGCTTCATAATCTATGAGCTAATCGTATTCATATTTTTCACATACATTTTGAAGTTGAATGAGATTTATACGATAAACATATATAAATAATTACTGTCCCACTTGGAATTTGATGCGGCATGGTGTTTTTGGTTTCTTTTCATGCCCGGGTCTCTATATTGGTCTTACAAGTGTTTTTGGTAATCTTACGGGTGTTCTGATTGCGTGAAGCAGGTAGATTAGCACAAGTTCTTCGACTCAGTCCACGACCACGTCCCATGTCTCTGATTAGCATTTTCCCTGCATACTACAAAGTAATTAGAAAATATTTCCAAGTAATTAGATATCATTCATGCAAGATACTAATTATAACAAAAAAACATAATTTCCAAGTCAGATAAATCGTCATAATAATGAAAAACTAATAAAACAAGATCAAAAGCATTGATGAAATTCTACATACTCTCATTTCATACGATTAAACTTAGAAATCTTAATTAGTATTCGTAAATACAACGCATAGAGAACTAACAACATTAAACCCATATCAAATAAAGACGCAAATAAACCCCCCTTCTAGCTCTTACGCAAACATGGGTATAAATAATCGAAACTTGATGTACATGACACAAAATAACAATACAACTTACTAATTGTATAATTTACATATTTTATTGATATTAAATTAATTTTCTACATCATTATTTCAAAATGAAAGCATTTGTCATCACAAAAGATAACATAGAAAATGAACAATAACAACTAATGAAGCTCAAAAAACTCAAGCGTTTGAAGAACATATAATAGTGAGATTTAACTCTTACCAAGTTCATAAAAAAATTATAAAATATAGATGAAAAACATATTCGGTAATTAGTTTACTATAGAGAGCCACGTTTATTCTCTCCTTCTTCATCATAGTTATACGTATATATGTATAAACATGAATACACCCTACACATAAAAAAAATCATATGAACAACACAATTGAAACAAATTAAGACAGCCACATTCATTCTCTCTATATATCACACTCATACCTATATATATATATATATATATATATATATATAAAATGCATATATATGTATAAAGAGGAACAAAAGATATACATATAAAGAACACACAAAATAAATTAAATAAGTTAGCAAATATAGGTAATTAGGATAACGCATTAATGTTATATATAGTCTATATGTGGTCTTATCTCTTTCAAATTAGTTGTTGATTAAATGTAATCCAGCTAATAAATTTACAGTTTTAGGACTATATTTTTTCAAATCTAACCTAAATAATTTTTCTAATTTATTTACCTAAAAGTAAATGATTATTTAAAGAATACTTATATAGTAATTATTGAACTTTTGTAAAATGGTTTAGAGTTTCATGCAATAAGGGAAAATATAATGGGTTCGTATTAGTTTTCATTCTAGGAAAATAACGACATCATATTTACTATATACACCCTTTTTATCATCTATGCAACTCATGACAGATACTTAATTATTTAATAATGAATAGGAAAGTAGTGTGTTGGTTCAATTAAATGGCGGGTCATTGTTGTACTTCTAAGCATTGCATGTTTATTTATACGCATTTGTATACTTATTTCTTATTTAATTATTAACATATTTAAATTTTGTATAAATTAGTTATACTTTCTATATATTTACATGTTTACTTAGATGTACTTATATACTTATTTCCTATTTTACTAACCTACTTTAATATTACACATTAATAAAATATTAATCAGATATTCATATTTATGATTAAACGAACACAAAACTAGTATATTCTCATTATTGGTTTTCTTGAGCTTTCTAGGACTTACTTAGAGTTTCTCATGTTAGCTTTAATGTTGATATATCATAGAAATCCTTTAGAAAATTACTCCATTCACCACTTGATTAATAAAAAAGAGAGTCTTCTTAACTGTTAGTGGATTTTCCTTCAAAGTCTTAGTTATTACGGTAAGATAACATGTATGGTTCTTTGTATCCATATTCCATAATCTTTCAAAAATCTTGAGATTCTTACAATACCGAAATCGATTTTCTTGTTTGTCTCCATGCCGACGCACATTAGCAACTTAAATTTTTTATTAGCTCTAATCTCATTAATAATAATGGCTCTCGTGCATAAAAATCTATCTGATTACAATTATTTCCCATCATACGAGAAAATTTTGATCGCAACATATTTTTGTGAAAGTCATCTCTAAATCACAAAATCTATAATACCACTTTCTAAGAATTTAAATGTATAATAAATTGTTGGAGATTACGGGAAAGAGTTTTTTTCTGAGTAATTCCATACAACTTACTCACACAAAACATATACATAAAACTTGCAACTGTAATGAAATAATTTGATCATTTTCTATGAATACAAAACTTAGAAGATTGTCATATTTATGCGGCTAGGTCTACATGGAATTTACAAGAATATTCGCACCTAAGTTAATATGTAATTGAATAAGTACATGATTTAATCACATATAGAAATGCAAAATTATGAACTCGAAGACTATTCTATTTTCATAAAAAAGCAAATTAAAGTGTAGCTTAGCTTGTTTTAAAACAACATACATTTATAATCTTGATATGTACTACCTTTAGTTAGCAAGGAGAGATTCTTTATATATTTTGCATACGAGATAAACACATTAATTCACTACAAGAAAACTGTCAATAGACATCATAGATTAGATATTGGTCACCCGTGTCACCGATGTTAAAAATATTTTTAACATCACCACTTTTAAAAGCGATGTCTTTAGCTTTTTAACATCCTACAGCTTTAAACCGATGTCTAAAAAATTATTAAAATAATTCGAAAAAATATCCCGCTTATTACCAAATTCTTCCCCGCCTTAGGTAAAAAAAAATTGGATGAAATTTTCCGCATTGAATTTTTTGGCTCTCCTAAATTCAATCGATTTTGGTCAAATTTATTATTTGGAAATGGCATGAAATTTCCTATAACTTTTAAAACTTTTGGGGCAAAAGTTGGTGGAAATTCCCCTCTATTTTTAAATTTATATTTCTACACAAATCCGTTTGTATGTATCTAATTTGGCCACATTCAATTGTATTTAGTATATTCAGAATTTTTAATAATTTATTTAAACTATTTAAATGTTAGTGAATATTTTAAAAAATATGTATACACACAATAATAACATTCATCCCAACTACAAGTTTATATGGTATAAAAATATATGTGATGAAAGAACTTTTATTTAAATTTTATGATACTTCCGTGAAATTTAAATATATTTTATAAAAAAAAGTTTAAAAAGTTATCAAAGAATTATCGCGTTCCAAGTCGACAGACTACATTCACTATATTTTTTGACAAAATATTAGTGAGCTAATAATTAACTTGTTTTTAAATCTCTACATTAGAGTAGGTAGTATGATTACATGGGGTTATAAATTTAAATTATAGGGTATCGATTAGGGTTTTAGTTTTTAATTTATATCTCATTTATTTTGAGTAATCTATTACGGATGTGATTATTCGAATTATTTTACAAATTCGAATTTAGGGGTTGAGATTCTTATCATAGAGTGTTCCTTCTATTTAGAATAATATTAGACCATCCAACCACATGGATGTTAAAATGGTTACAAGAAAATGTTATATGGAAATTTTAACAATTTTTAATCATTAGACCTCGATTATTTTAACAAATAAGGTATCATTAACTTAACTAAATATTTCACCACACAATCTTTTTCATGGAATTTATGCTCAAATTGACCAACTTCATGATTTTAAATTTTTTATTAAAATTACAATTTGTTAATATAATTTATTATATTTTTAATATTATAATATTTGTAAGAAAAAAGTTAATTAATTACAATTTTAATTTCTTAGAAATTATAAGAAAGCATAAGAAAAATATTAATCGACACTCCTAAATTCGACCGGTTACAGTTGAATTTAGTGCCACTTCAATAGTCCCCTTGCATTAGATCTAACACACCAAATTTAACCCCTAAAACACTCATCCAACGGTTGAATTTACATTTAATAAAACCAAATTATAAGTAAAAAAAAATGATTAAATAAAATTTTTAACCCGAAGCCCTCCTTTCACTCACGTAACCCACCCCTTCTCTTTTTCACTCTCCCTCCTGAAGGTAATAACTCGGTAGAGAGCTAGGTAGATAATTTTTCAAAAATTTCCATTTTCTTGATTTTAATTCAAATTAGACTTTTTACTTTAGGTTGTTTATTGATGTGTTTTGAAGTTACGAATCGATAGATCATTCAACATGAACGTGTAGATAATTTTTTCATGATTTATGATTGACTGTGTTGCTCCATTTACATGCTTGGTATGTGGTGGGAAAATTGTTTATATTAAGGTTTTTTTAGTTTGGTGAATTTTTTGTTAATGTTGTTTTTTTCTTTACAGACGTTCAATTGATTTTGGCCGGAATCGGTTAAATGCTAGTTATTTGTAAGTTTGGATATGAATATGAGATTGTTGGGTCAATTTTGAGTGTATTAAGTTGAAAAATTGGACTGAAAACTGAGCTTTTTTAAAGAAATTAAAGCTGCTGGAATATGACTACACCTGGGTAAACTCACCGCAGGAAATTTTCCAATTTCCAGCGAGAGATTTGTCTCTTAAAACTGGTGCTTGTTAATTCAACCGAAGGTGGTGGAATTTAGATTCGCATCTTTGACCATATACGGTCAATTTAATTTTAGGCAGACATTTTAAATTTATTCAAAATATTTAATAGTTTGGGCGGGATTTTCAATTTTTTGGTGAAAAGTCAAATTCGACTACCTTGGTCAAATTTGGCCATTTGAATTTAAGCGGTTTTTTTTAAATGGTCAAAATTAGCTAGTCCAATTTACTTTAAAAATAACCGACTTACTAAATATTCCTCGCGTATTATGATCGATCCAGAAACTAAAAGATACCATCGTGTCCTGACATATTTAGGTAAATGTGAGGACTTTTGGCCGGTCGTATTTACCTGTTTTTCTTATATTGATAGCTCATCTAAATATGAGGGGTTTGTTAAAATGACGTAATATATAAGTTGATCCACATGTTAAATGACTTGATCAAGGGAAAGATGGGATCTAATAAATCCGACATCATAAACTTTGAAATTCTTGAAGAATTGCCCTCACCGATTTTCCAATTTTCAAATAGTTCTTGGCTAAATGATATTATACTTCATTTTGATGTCTCTCAACTTTGTTTCTTTCATTTTGTACTTAGTGGCGCAACAAACCATATGGTTTCTCTAACCCTCTCAGTTATCTACCTCTCTTTCACCTTTTTTAGTTGATGGAAGTGCTTTGGGCGTGGATCCTATCACGTTTTGCCTTTCCAATTAAAATTCAAATAAATTCTCTTGTGTAATAAAGAAATATTTAATCTCATTACATCCTTTATTTCACAAATTCCATATATTGGCATATTAGTTCTTGTATGTTCTTGCAATGACTTGGTTTGCCAAATGTTCATGGTTGTGGTGGTTAATATGTTAAGAGACACCAACACCAAAGGTAAGTCTCATCTGGAGAAAATTAAGGGTTGAGGTATTGTTTCGACCACTTCAAATTATTTTCATCTTATATCCTTTTCATTTATGAAGGAATAATATGTGCAAAGTTTATATGTTTTTTTAATATTTTTTGTTTTAATAAAAGTATTGTTGCTTGATTGTCAGGTTTATTAATTATATCATTCACGAGGATTTAATTAAGTAATTATTTTCAAAATTTTATCTTCTTACTTCTTTTCATGTTTATCGGGTTTTTAAAATATTTTTTATTTTTGTTAAAGTATTGTTCCTTGATTAGGTTATAACTGTTCCAGTCATACGGTAGTACTAATAGCTGATAACGCTTTAAGAGGACATAAGAGAAACTGCAATAGATTCATTCTCTTAATTTTTGTAACTTAAATTTTAGGGAATGAGTGTACTAGTACAACGGATTAAGCATCATCTCTCCCAAGACTTTGAAGAAGGAAGACTGTGCATCTTCACCAGTGTAACAGATTTTTTCTTATGTACACACATTTGCAACATGATGCTCTATGATATGATACATTATTTCTCTACTTGTTTGGGGTCAACTTCAACTTTATACTCACATCCATGTGCCTCCAGACTCAACTGCAGTTCAGAAGTACGCGGTTTAAGTTCCAACTGTATCATTACTGCAAATGTTTGCTTTCCAGCATGGGTGATGGACTCTGGACCTGCTGTGCATTATGGGTGTTAAATTATTAATATTATCAAATCAATTCCATTACTGTTGCAACTATTCTGAATTTTCAGATGTTGCCAGTAGCCGTGAACCATTTGACCTCTGTGAACAACATTATGGAAATTCCTTTAACCTCCCAAGCCAATTTAACCAGCAGCATAATTCAGAGCACAAGTTTAATAATGTCGGAGGAGCGAGGATCACTATTGCAGGTGTCTTGAGGATGAATGAGAATAAGCTCCTGATTAGCATATCCAGACCACTGGGGCACATGGCTCCACGGGCCCACATGATGAATTGAAGAGGAGAAGTTCCAAAGGTTCATCAGATGCGAATTCAGGAGCAGTTCTCTAGGCTCATCAGATGAGTAATCCAAAAGCATGAGAATCTCTTAGGTTATTAGATTTTTAAACCAAAAATGAGAACTTTATAAGGTACATTACAAAAGGACAAGTGCAAGAGGATAATTGGAATTTAAATCGAAAAGGAGAAGGTCTAGCTGTCTGTCTCTCACATGATAAATACAAAGAGAGAAGTTTTGCAATGAATAGACACAAAGAACAGAAGCAAAACCTGTAATTAAATATCAAACATGTATAAGTATCCCACAAAAAAGCAAGCCGAGCAAGATATCACAAAAAATGGCACCAAAGTATCTTTATCTTCCAACAAGGTCGGCGATTGGCAAAGCGCTTGGTTGGAAATCTAAGAATTTTCGGTTGCATTGCATATGCACATATTCCTGACAAGAAAAGAAAAAAGCTAGATGAGATTAGATGAGATTGTCAAGAAGTGTATCTTTACCGCGGTTTTTATCCTTTACAAGATTTTCCGCGTCACCAAATCCTGGTGTTTTTTACTTGCTATTTTCATTACGTTATAATCCTAGTTCATTTATTAAAAACTTATAAATATATTTTTAGCATTAACACACATAAATTTGGTAAAAACAATTGGCGCCGTCTGTGGAAAATTGCTAAGGATTTCTACACACCTACATCATGTCCACCAGTGAACCACCACGAAACTCGAAAAACACAGAAGACAACGCTTCCAACAACGAGGAGATGGCTGCAACGTTGAAAAAGCTACAGTCAGAGATGGACAAATGCAGTCGATTTTGATGGAAAGAGCCACACACCAAACTGGCTAGTGGAAAGGTACTTAGTTGGTTTCGATGTCAACTAAGGTTTCTACTAAACAACATGTGCAAGAATTAGGTACAAAGGTAAATAATCGTGAGAGTAAATTAGAAGCGTAGTTTAACAAGAATGCAGAACATGACTTGGATGATGGAAAAACCGGAAGAAGCGAACTTCAAAAAAAAAAACTAATCCACAACTATGTTCAAATGTAATAAAATACAATATGTAGTCACTAATAATACTTGTAATTAAAACAAAAAGAGAAACAATAGGTTATAAGTAAATGCTTTTAATAAAAAAGGGCCAAAAAGAATATAAATGAATTATATAATCTTTTGAGCATATTTTATGATTATAATATAATAGGTAATTAAGGTTGGAGGCCATGGAAAAATCATTTTAGAGGAGAACTTAGAAATCATATAATCATTAATTAGAATATAACTTATGATGTTATTAATTTTGTATTAAGTTTTCTTCTATATCATTGAGAAACGATGTCCAAAATGTCTATATCTCACTTGTGTACTTTCTAAATACGTGTTTGTATTAATGTCACCTACATTAACTTACGACCAAATATGTCAGATTGGATGAGTCTGAGTCAGAAATGACTTTTCTATCTATGATAATGGTCATTACCGATCAAAAAGGTCGTAAATAACTTTTTCATTTTCTTGAGTATTGGCCCCACCCATTTACATGGCAGCTACCTCGATGTTTAATAACGTTTGATAACTGACCAAGTTTTTGGTTACTTTTAAATCTACAATTCGCCTTTGCTTGGTCCCAGTTTTTCGTACTTGGCATGTATGTGCCACATGTCACGCTTGACTACGATGTCACGGTGGTCGGTTTTAACTTTGTTTTGTTGGTCTTGTTCATGTTTATAGACAAACAAAGAAATATTTTCATCAATTATATTCGATCACAATGTAACCGACCAACTTCATAAGAAATATTGTTGAAGATGGTCATAAATAATCTATTTTGATCATTTTTGTATTACACCATTTTATTTTTTGGAAAAACACTAATATATTATTTGAGATTATATAATATAATATATATTTGCACTAAGCTGTTTTTTTTATAAATTACATAATATGGTTGAAAAAAATTGTTGTATTTAGTACCAATTCTTTACTCGTATAAATTGTTTAACTTAATTAATTTAGAAATACATATTTTATAAAAAATAAGTAAATTAGTTTGGTATTAAGAAATAGTGTAATTTTGAAAAAAAAAGTAAGAAAAGTGAGTAAAGTGATCGTACTCATCAATATTATATATATATATATATATGGGCTACTCCAATAGAAACCTCCTTATAATGAAAACTAAAAACTAAACTAATTTTTTTTTTAAATCTCGTCAAAACATAGCACATATGGTATGCAAATTGATCGTTACGAGATGGAGAAAAATACAGTGAAGTCGGATTTCAAAAAAAGTTCACCGATTAACGGAAAAAATCAAATCAAAAACGGAGGGGAAAAGCTGGAATTATGTGTAGGAGGGAGCATATTAATCCTGTGTACTACATCTAGGGGGCCTTTAGATTAGATTGATATAAGGGACGAGATTAGTTTCTAGTTTTTATTTTAATTTTAGTTTCTATTTGATTATTTGTCTATATATATATGTATCTATATATATATATAACTAGTGTAGTGGAAAAGATAGTGGATGTAAGTGAGTAATTAATTTCTATGTAATAAAATTTTACATTTTTGAGTAACTTTGAAAATGTATAGAATTGAGACGGAGAGAGTGGGAAATATGCACCAATTACAAAATTCAAAAATTTATCATTTGCAATTGTATTTTTGGATTACTAAATAAAATAATAAATTTAATAAATATTTTATTTTGATATTTATCATACAACTATAAAAAACAAACAAAAAAGTTATTTCTTTGTTTTTAAACCTTACAAAGAATATGAACTAAAAAAAATAATAGAGAAATATAAAAATTACTTGATTGAAGAATATTAGGTAAAGAAATTTGTGACAAATTTCCTAGAAATTTCTAATGTTTTATATACCATTGCCTACAACAAATCTGGCCATTTCAGTACAACAAATCTGGCCATTTACGACGGTTTTTTTGAACGGAAAAAAATTGTCGTTTTTGGTCGAGTAGTAAGTTCATTTTTTTGTCTCAAGATAAAATTGCGTCGCAAGTTAGGAAGTAGGAGCCCATATACTGAATAAAATAATAAATCTACTTACGACGGAATTTATCGTCGTAAGATACCAGAATACGATGAACAATAACGTCGTAAGTTATGTACTTACGACAGAAAAACGTCGGATATTACTTTACGGGACCCACTTTTAATAAGATAAAACATAATTTACGACGGAAAAAACCTTCGTAAGTTAGAAATTTCCGACAGAAAAATCGTCGTATTTTAGAAGGTGGGGCCTACAAGCTTGAAAATGAAAATTCAAAAAAAAAATTAAATATGAAAATATATACAATACCACGGAATGTTTGAAGAACAACCGTCGTAAGTTTGTTTTTCCAGAATAACCAAATACTAATTTTTCAGTATCCAACCATTTTCGACTTCTAATTTAAATTCTAAACCTAAACCTGCCAAAATTTTATACAATCGCAAACTCAAAATAAACTCTAAAACTGCCAAAAGACAATCAACATTTATTAAAACAAAATACACAATTATCATTGTATTAAGTTTTATCAATAATTCTAAATCAAACACATTACATAATTACATTCTTTCCGTCTAACTTAGAAGTAACTTATATTATGAATGCCATGCTCTTAAATTAGGCGCCCAGGGAAATATCCCTGTTGTCTTAATTCAAAAATAGATGATGAACTTGTCATGCAATCGAAACCTGAAATCAGTGGCAATTGACATGTGCACCGAAAGAACACACACTTAGAATACGAGAAATAATAAACGACAACATTCTATTGCTAGACACAAATCTAACACAGTAGTGACAAAAATATGTCATTTGTCTTCTGTAAACTGCAGTTTATACAAATATAGAAAAAACCATAAAGTTAAGTTAAAAAAAATAATAAATCTTGTATCATGACTAAATAAGTATGGAAATCATGTTCATGTATGAGAACCATTTATAATTGGGTCAATCTATCAAATACTGCAATATGCAGAGAATTAAAAACCACACAAACACAGAAACATATCTTTGGACCCTAAATGCTTACTACTATAAAATTAAACCTTGAACTATTTAACTATATATTTCTGTCAAACTAGCCTATTACCTGACTATTTGGAAATTAAATACACATTTCGAAAGCACTTCAGTTCTCACCAAGTTGGTACAAGCAGGGTACCATTATTGTAAACATTTGATTTAGAGCAAGTGAACTTATAATAAATCATTGACATGCAGTGTACAAAGAGAATATACTAATTGACTCAACTACTTCACTAAAAAAGCAGGACATATATTTAGCACAGGAAACTTCATACATAAACAAATTTAGGAAAATACCTGAAGAGCCAATATTTTATCTAAATTTGAAGAATCCACACCATGCAACTGGGAAATTTGACTGTTTGACTTGTAATGAGATGCAAGAATCTCCAAAACAGCTTTAATTTTTGAAGAAATATAGTCACTCTGCAAAATTGACGAGTTTTCAGGTTGAGATTAACTAGAAGGTTTATCAACTTGGTTATTAGATAGATACCTTCTTAGGGTAGCTTTGGAGAACACAAGATCAGGAGCAAGTTGCTAACATGTTTGCACATTGTGACAATTGCATCTTTAGGTGGATGAACTCTGTCTAATCTGGCTTATTTTAGTAACATCATTATTTATGACATCTTGATCATTATGTATTAAAAAATGTAAGATCATTTTCTTTTACATGTACACTCAGTATATATTGAACACAACACATGGGGCAATATTATATACATATATTAACTAAAGATACTACAACTAGAATAGATAATACAAGTTAATGATCACAATCAATTATAAAATAATAAGTTCCTATAACAAAATAAAAACTATCTACTTAGTAAAAAAGTAAAAAAACAACTTACAGGAAACTAAACATTCCAGGGATATTGAGATTAAATTTATCATTTCTTGTTACCAAGAACTGTTCATCAACAGGCAAGTATGACTTCCTCTTGCTTCGTTCACCAGATTTCCTGCCAATCAATAGAACAAGTTTTTTTAAGAACTTTCCACCTAAACCAAGCAAAACGAACAGATAAAAGGCAATACATTTTTACCATATCCTTCACTACAACCCTATTACTCAATAGATGTACGGACTATACAGTCACATATACTGCTATAGCATATGCAATAGAGACACTGTCATTATCCCATCAAAATTCAATCCGCAATATTAATAACTAACAAGTCTGACTAAGAAAATCCGATCCGGAACTATACAGTTAATTGATTAGAAGAACAAAGTTTTTTTATGTAGCCATTCTTACATTGCTAATATATCGAATGTCATCAATTTATTTGGATCTAATTCATTCTGGTTCACTGAATTATATAACAAATTAATTGTCTACTGGTTCAGTGTCAGTGTTTTTGGGGTTTCTGCCAACTCAATGCAGTGTTCTTATGGTCAAAGGGGAAATAGTGTACCAACTATTCTACTTACGATGAAAAAGCGTTTGTATTCAGGTGGAGGCCTTCAGGTACAATCTTCCCAAAATAAACTGATCTATAGTTGGTTTGATTATGATGATGGCAGAAAAAAAATTCCGGATTAATGCAGAGAATACAGAAGAAGAAAGTGTTAGAAACCATCTGAACAGAGGTGTAGTAGCGCGTGGTATTGATGTACATTGTCTGGCAGGCTTAATTAAAGTATTCAGCACATTATGTTAATATCCAGTTGGCCATGATATAAGTCTCTAGTTCAGTATCGAAATATTACACATATTGTTTCTAATGTTAGGCATCCGTCCTTGACCTGATTCGTCTAAACTGTCATCAGCCAGTGAATACAGCACTTGTGTGAGATAGGAAGACTAGATGCTAGTCAGTGTTGAGTTTGATTCATGGAAAAGAACTCTTGATTTAATGCTCAGTATGTCGCTAAGTTGTGAGCCTATTTTAATTATTGAGGTAGGATCCACGTAGAGAATCAATTTATAAGCGGCATAGTGCTCAGTGCATACATTATGTTCAAGACAAACTCAATATTTCTAATGTGAAAGTATATTATCTATACTGCATATCTATGTTGTTGCGATTTAGCCATAATAAGGAAATGGTATACTGTATATATATTGTCACCTGGTTGACTACGAAAGTAACCATTTTGGTCTAGTTCGGTCTCTGTGAGTGTGTAATATAACAGGGGAAATGGTAAATCTTTCAAGTGATCACCAGAGGATAGATCAAAACAGAATCACAGGTTCCTGCATCGAAGATAGTTTACTATTTTACTTCTTTTAACCCAGAAAGCACTACAAGTCTACAACTTTATAGCTGATATATACCTTGATCAGATTTCTGATTCTGAACAGGTTTGCTTACAGGCTCAGCAATATCCCTTTTTATTTTCACCTTGCATGTAAGAAGAGCATCTATAGTCTGTATTCCATCTGCTACACAGCTATCAACAAACAAAAAACCAAAAGCATAAACTTTCAAGAAATGCAATGCATGAATCCAATATTATGTTAGAAAAGATAAACGTCACCAACCTTAGAGCTGACACTGCTCTTGGAAAGCCACAGTACTCTTTGAAACTGTGGAGTACCTTAGATTGTGACAAGTAAAGACCTGCGTCAAGGCCAGGTACATAAAGCATAACAACTTTGCGAATCAGGGGTTTGTTCTGCATATCGGAAGACAACTCAGCATTACACACACCAAAAATATTGAATATGATATGCAAGTGCCAATCTGGAAAAAAAAATCCTTCTTAAACAAAGAAATGGTAATATTGAACTATATTAGCTGATTTGTTATTTATTGATATTTTCCCACAAGACTGTTCTTCACAATTCAAATTATTTTGTATTCTCTAAGCAACACAAACAAAAATAAATAAATACAAATCTACGAGATAAATCACTACAAGAAAATCAGTAGCTAATTACAGTACAATTTACAAAATCCACGCAAATATATATACAAAGAGAGAGAAAGAGAGGGGGAAGGAGAGAGGGAGAGAGAGATATATGAGCATAGAGAGAGGGGAGAGAGATATGCATACCAGGAAAAGAGAGAGAGAGAGAAAGAGAGAGAGAGAGACACGCCTTCCTTGAATCCAAAAATAAGCCCCAAAGCCCTAGTTTTGAAGACGGACTAAAACCCCAAATTGAAGTCCAATTTAAACCCTAAACGAAACCATAACTAAAGCTCAGTGAAAGAAGCATACGAATCAACCAAAGGAGGCTAGAAATAAAGTAAACATTTATGTATGTATAGATTTTGCATAACCAAGAGAGGAGGGACGGAGAAAGAGAGGGGAAGAGTGAAGGGGAGAGAGAGAAGCAAGAAAGAGAAAATGAAAATAAATTCAGATCTGAAGCAATTAGATTATTACACTGTCCTGTTTCTCAAAAGGCGGGGTGTTTTATTTTGGAAAAATTAGAAATAAAGGTTATGTTTCAATAAATTTTTTATTAAAATTTAAGTAGATTAAATATTGATAATTATTTTAAATATAAATAAATATATTTGGCTTTAATTTGGCTTGTCATTTTAACAGTCAAACTCGAGTTTGACTAGTACAACTAACTACTGTTTACTTCTGAATTTGTGTTTCGATTATTTTAAAAATATTTCTCAACAATCCAACCGTATGGATGTCAATATATATATATATATATATATATATTAGTGATATAAGCAAAATTTCATATCAAACTAATTTTATTTGGTTTGACATTTTAACAGTCAAACATGATTTTGACTAATACATCTAATTAGTGTTTATTTTTGAATTTGTGTTACGATTATTTTAAAAATATTTTTCAACGATCCAACCATATGGATGTCAATATATATATATATATATTAGTGATATAACAAAAATTTCATATGAAAATAATTTTATTTGGTTTGACCTTTTAACAGTCAAGCATCAGTTTGACTAATACAGCTAACTAGTGTTGAATCTTGAATTAAGGTTTCGATTATTTTAAAAATATTTTTCAACGATCCAACCGTATGGATGTTAATAGATAAATATATTAGTGATATAACCAAAATTGCATATCAAAATAATTTATTTGGTTTGACATTTTAACTATCAAGTATCAGTTCGACTAGTACAACTAACTAGTGTTGAATCCTCAATTAGTGTTACGATTATTTTAAAAATATTTTTCAATAATCCAACCGTATGGATGTCAATAGACAAATATATTAGTGATATAACCAAAATTTTATATCAAAATAATTTTATTTGGTTTGCCATTTTAATAGTCAAGCATCAGTTCGACTAGTACAGCTAACTAGTGTTGAATCCTGAATTAGTGTTACGATTATTTTAAAAATATTATTCAATAATCCAACTGTATGGATGTCAATAGATATATATATTAGTGATGTACCCAAAATTTCATATCAAAATAATTTTATTTGGTTTGACATTTTAACAGTCAAGCATCAGTTTGACTAGTACAACTAACTAGTGTTGAATCCTGAATTAATGTTACGATTATTTTAAAAATATTTTTCAATAATCCAACCGTATAGATGTCGATAGATAAATATATTAGTGGTATAACCAAAATTTTATATCAAAATAATTTTATTTGGTTTGCCATTTTAACAGTCAAGCATCACTTGGACTAGTACAGCTAACTAGTGTTGAATCCTGAATTAGTGTTACGATTATTTTAAAAATATTTTTCAATAATTCAACCGTATGGATGTCAATAGATATATATATTAGTGATGTACCCAAAATTTCATATCAAAATTATTTTATTTGGTTTGACATTTTAACAGTCAAGCATCAGTTTGTCTAGTACAGCTAACTAGTGTTGAATCTTGAATTAGTGTTTCGATTATTTTAAAAATATTTTTCAACGATCCAACGGTATGGATGTCAATAGATATATATATTAGTGATATAACAATATGTAGTCACTAATAATACTTGTAATTAAAAGAAAAAGAGAAACAATAGGTCATAAATAAATGCTTTTAATAAAAAAGGGCCAAAAACAATATAAATGAATTTTATAATCTTTTGAGCATATTTTGTGATTATAATATAATAGGTAATTAAGGTTGGAGGCCATGGAAAAATCATTTTAGAGGAGAACTTAGAAATCATATAATCATTAATTAGAATATAACTTATGATGTCTATATCTCACTTGTGTACTTTCTAAATACTTGTTTGTATTAATTTCACCTATATTAACTTACGACCAAATATGCCAGATTGGATGAGTCTGAGTCGGAAATGACTTTTCGATCTATGATAATGGTCATTACGGATCAAAAAGGTAATAAATAACTTTTTCATTATCTTGAGTATTGGTCCCACCCATTTACATGGCAGCAACGTGAATGTTTAATAAAGTTTGATAACCGACCAAGTTTTTGGTTACTTTTAAATCTACAATTCACCTTTGCTTGGTCCCGGTTTTTCCTACTTGGCATGTATGTGCCACATGTCACGGTTGACTAGGATGTCACGGTGGTCCGTGTCAACTTTGGTTTGTTGGTCTTTTTCATGTTTATAGACAAACAAAGAAATATTTTCATCAATTATATCCGATCACAATGTAACCGACCAACTTCATAAGAAATATTGTTGAAAATGGTCATAAATAGTCTATTTTGATCATTTTTGTATTACACCATTTTATTTTTTAGAAAAACACTAATATATTATTTGAAATTATATAATATAATATATTTGCACTAAGATGTTTTTTTTATAAATTACATAATGTGGTTGAAAAAAATTGTTGTATTTAGTACCAATTCTTTACTCCTATAAATTGTTTAACTTAATTAATTTAGAAATACATATTTCATAAAAAAATAAGTAAATTAGTTTTAAAAGTTCAAATTTGAATGATTCATGTAGAACTTTTAAATATTACTCTCTCGGTCCCTTTGAAATATATACAAATGGTTTGGTATTAAGAAATAGTGTAATTTTTAAGAAAAAAAGTAAAAAAATTGAGTAAAGTGATGGTACTCATCAATATTATATATATATATACGGGCTACTCTAATACAAACCTCCTTATAATGAAAACTAAAAACTAAAATAATTTTTTTGTTAAATCACGTCAAAACATGGCACATATGGAGAAAAATACAGTGAAGTCGGATTTCAAAAAAAGTTCACCGATTAACGGGAAAAATTAAATAAAAAACGGAGGGGAAAAACTGGAATTATGTGTAGGAGGGAGCATATATATCGTGTGTACTACATCTAGGGGGCCCTTGGATTAGATTGATCTAATGGCTGATATTAGTTTCTAGTTTTTATTTTAATTTTAGTTTCTATTTGATTATTTATATATATATATATAACTAGTGAGTAGTTAATTTTTATATAACAAAATTTTACAATTTTGAGTCACTTTGAAAATGTATAGAATTGAGACAGAGAGAGTGGGAAATATGCACGGATTACAAAATTCAAAAATTTATCATTTGTATTTGTGTTTTTGGATTACTAAATAAAATAATAAATTTAATAAATATTTTATTTTGATATTTATCATACAACTATAAAAAACAAACAAAAAAGTTATTTCTTTGTTTTTAAACCTTACAAAGAATATGAACTAAAAAAAATAATAGACAAATAGAAAAATTACTTGATTGAAGAATATTAGTAAAGAAATTTCTAAGAAATTTCCTACAAATTTCTAATGTTTTATATACCAACGCCTATATAAACTTAAGGGTGTTGCACATACTCCATAATCCCTAATACCTTGACGGCGCCCCAATCTTACCATATTCCAGAACTTCAAAATTTAGTATATGACCAACCAATTGAGCTGCAAAGATGGTGAGGAGAGCGGATCCCCGGAAGACATCAGGGTCTTTGTGCTAAAGGTACAACTAATTTCTAATAAATAAGATTTTGATTTGCTTTGTATTATAGGTTGGCACTTTTAATCCTTAAATTTTTTCATATGTGTAGCTTTATCAGGGATTGTTCATTATACATCAAAGATCTGGGGAGGTATACATACTAATTCCCTTTTTGATTCTTTATATTGATTTTTATTTATTTTTATTAAAATAGTGTAATGTTTTGCACAGGAGGTGATAGGAAAGGTCACCCTATCACAGTTGCAGCTAAAGGGAGTTCTGCATAATCTTGCCCCAAAACTCGAAAAAGTGCGGCAGCCATCATCACAGTTGACCCCACTGTAGCAGCACAATACATCCGTCTGTTTTGCCCCTTCTTCCCATAAACCATGTCTCGTATTAGGTCATCTGATTCGAATGAGGGTGTCATCTGATTGTCCAAGGAGGTCGTAGTCATCCTCTTTGTCACTGTCCTTGTTGTACTAATTTTTTTATTGTCTATTATCTTTTAAATTCAAGCAATGTAATCGTAGTAACCGGTTTGGAAATAATAGATAAATTAGTATCATGTTAATTATTATTAATCAAATATTGTTAAATTTGTGAGGATCTATATGCAGATATCTTAAATTGATAATATTAGTTATCTCTTGTATACATTACTCAAAACTACAACAAAGAAGAGTTTATTTCATTTACTTTTATATAAATTATATAGCCATAACATCTTTTTATTGATTATTAACTATAAATTAAATTTTTAAAATTGAAATAAGTAACAATTACTTTATATAGACAAAAGTTTTAAATAATATCTATCCAACATTCCTATCAAGCAAAGTCTATATAATATGTAATATATCAATTGTATAATAATTTCAAACTAATTTTACTTTACTTATAAGTATTGTTTTGTATGTGTTTAAAAGCCTAGCATGTGTGGAGATAAATTTAAAATAAATTTAGTTGGCCAACAATCATCCAAAACAAAAATAAACTCCAAAGAACCCAAAATTTAATATATAAAATAAATTTCTAATCCACAATTAAATTCAATTGTAAACAAAAACAATATGTAATCACAAAGAAATGCTTTTAATGAAAAGAAAATGAGAAAAAAAAATGATAAGTAGTGCACCAATAACATCTAATTATGTAAAAAAAGATTAGAAAAATAAAATTATTAATATTATATAGGGATAAAAAAATATAAATGAATTTGAGAATCTCTTGATCACATTTTCAATTATAATATAATAGGTAATTAAGGTTGTAGGCCATGCGAAAATCCTTTCACACGAGAGTATAAAAATCATATAATCATTAATTAGCTTATAATTCTTCTATGTCATTGTGAAATAATGATGAAAATGCCTATGTCTATAGCATTCTTGGAAAACTCTACACTTTCTTCGAACCACCCCTTTTCTTGATTGACCAATTTATTTATTTATTTATTTCCAAATTTATAGCAGATTTCATTAATAACAAGAAAAAAATTCAATCGGTATAAACCCCCAATTCATCATGCAACCAGGTTGAAAAACAAATAGACGAACTAAATAATTAGCCTCTTTGTTTCCGGATTGCTTAACTGACTGAATACAATTATTCTGAAAATTAAAAATAAAGATAATGGTTTCTCGAGGGATCCAGCCTGCATCTCCACCGAAAACAGTAGTTTCACAATTGCCCTCACATTAATTCCATGGATCGTACAATGTTCAGAGGACTCAATTACAAAAACTGAGAGGGCCCTCGTGTTATGAACAAAAATATTTTGTGAGAGGTGAGCACATGCGCTTTTCACTACCGAATCAAAAGCACCCCAACTATCTACCTACCGGAAACCATCTATAAATAATAACTCAATTAAACGAAACGAAAAAGAAGCGAATTTTTGAACAGAATCCAATATTTATTGAAAGGAAGTTAAAAACAAATGATAAAAATGTTGTATGGATGAAGAAAGAGGATGAAGATAGAGATGAAGATGGGTAGAAGGGTGAAGAAGGAGGTGTGATGATTAGGGTTAAAGGAAGATGGGGCGGCCGATTCTCATCGAGAGAGAGGGAGAACTGATTGACCAATTTTTTAATACTCTTTTTGACATATAATTCTAAACACTCTTTAGCCTTTCCGGGTTTTTGCATCTTCAAATTCCTTAATTAATAGAAAGAACTTAGGTGTGTGTAATGTACATAATTATAAAAATAAAAATAACATACAACAAACTTCTTGGTAACTTCTTCAGCCCATTTCGAATTTTGTGCAAGAATGGCAATACACGTGTATGCCCAACTGCCCATTTTGAACGAATAGTCGCATTCAATATCTTCACTGTTGTATCATTGTGTATACTATAAAATTAATTTTAATGTAGTCAGTCATAAACACAAAAGCTTCATAATCTATGAGCTAATCTTATTCATATTTTTCACATACATTTTGAAGTTGAATGAGATTTATACGATAAACATATATAAATAATTACTGTCCCACTTGGAATTTGATGCGGCATGGTGTTCTTGGTTTCTTTTCCCTAAACTTGTGATCGGAATGTGATCTAGGTCATTTCCATGCCCAAGTCTCTATATTGGTCTTACAAGTGTTTTTGGTAATCTTACGGGTGTTCTGATTGCGTGGAGAAGGTAGACTAGGTGTTCGTAAAATAGCACAAGTTCTTCGACTAAGTCCACGACCACGTCCCATGTCTCTGATTAGCATTTTCCCTGCATACTACAAAGTAATTAGAAAATAATTCCAAGTAATTAGATATCATTCATGCAAGATACTAAATATAACAAAAAAAACATAATTTCCAAGTCAGATAAATCGTCAAAATAATGAAAAACTAATAAAACAAGATCAAAAGCATTGATAAAATTCTACATACTCTCATTTCATATCATACGATTAAACTTAGAAATCTTAATTAGTATTCGTAAATACAACTCATAGAGAACTAAAAACATTAAACCCATATCAAATAAAGACGCAAATAATCCCCCCTCTAGCTCTTACGCAAACATAGGTATACATAATCGAAACTTGATGTACATGACACAAAATAACAATACAACTTACTAATTATATAATTTACATATTTTATTCATATTAAATCATAAAAAATGAACAATAACAACTAATGAAGCTCAAAAAACTCAAGCGTTTGAAGAACATATAACATTGAGATTTAACTCTTACGAAGTTCATAAAAAATTTATAAAATATAGATGAAAAACACATTCGGTTATTAATTTACTATAGAGAGCCACGTTTATTCTCTCCTTCTCCATCATACTTATACATATATATGTATAAACATGAATACACCCTACACATAAAAAAAATCATATGAACAACACAATTGAAACAAATTAAGACAGCCACATTCATTCTCTCTATATATCACGCTCATACCTATAAATATATATATATATATATAAATAAAAATGCATATATATGTATAAAGAGGAACAAAAGATATACATATAAAGAACACAGAAAATAAATTAAATAAGTTAGCAAATATAGGTAATTAGGATAACGCATTAATGTTATATATAGTCTATATGTGGTCTTATGTCTTTCAAATTAGTTGTTGATTAAATGTAATCCAACTAATAAATTTACAGTTTTAGGACTATATTTTTTCAAATCTAACCTAAATAATTTTTCTAATTTATTTACCCAAAAGTAAATGATTATTTAAAGAATACTTATATAGTAATTATTGAACTTTTGTAAAATGGTTTAGAGTTTCATGCAATAAGGGAAAATATAATAGGTTCGTATTAGTTTTCATTCTAGGAAAATAACGACATCATATTTACTATATACACCCTTTTTATCATCTATGCAACTCATGACAGATACTTAATTATTTAATAATGAATAGGAAAGTAGTGTGTTGGTTCAATTAAATGGCGGGTCATTGTTGTACTTCTAAGCATTGCATGTTTATTTATACGCATTTGTATACTTATTTCTTATTTAATTATTAACATATTTAAATTTTGTATAAATTAGTTGTACTTTCTATATATTTACATGTTTACTTAGATGTACTTATATACTTATTTCCTATTTTACTAACCTACTTTAATATTACACATTAATAAAATATTAATCAGATATTCATATTTATGATTAAACGAACACAAAACTAGTATATTCTCATTATTGGTTTTCTTGAGCTTTCTAGGACTTACTTAAAGTTTCTCATGTTAGCTTTAATGTTGATATATCATAGAAATCCTTTAGAAAATTACTCCATTCACCACTTGATTAATAAAAAAGAGAGTCTTCTTAACTGTTAGTGGATTTCCCTTCAAAGTCTTAGTTATTAAGGTAAGCTAACATGTATGGTTCTATGTATCCACATTCCATAATCTTTCAAAAATCTTTAGATTCTTACAATACCGAAATCGATTTTCTTGTTTGTCTCCATGCCGACGCACATTAGCAACTTAAATTTTTTATTAGCTCTAATCTCATTAATAATAATGGCTCTCGTTCATAAAAATTATCTGATCATGTAAATGTATTTGTTACATTGACACACACTAGAAAGACCCTACCTTTGTTTGAATACTCAATTGATTACAATTATTTCCCGTCATACCAGAAAATTTTGATCGCAACATATTTTTGTGAAAGTCATCTCTAAATCACAAAATCTATAATACCACTTTCTAAGAATTTAAATGTATAATAAATTATTGGAGATTACGCGAAAGAGTTTTTTTTTAAGTAATTCCATACAACTTACTCACACAAAACATATACATAAAACTTCCAACTGCAATGAAATAATTTGATCATTTTCTATGAATACAAAACTTAGAAGATTGTCATATTTATGCGGCTAGGTCTACATGGAATTTACAAGAATATTCGCACCTAAGTTAATATGTAATTGAATAAGTACATGATTAAATCACATATAGAAATGCAAAATTATGAACTCGAAGACTATTCTATTTTCATAAAAAAGCAAATTAAAGTGTATCTTAGCTTGTTTTAAAACAACATACATTTATAATCTTCGTATGTACTACCTTTAGTTAGCAAGGAGAGATTCTTTAAAAAAATTGGATGAAATTTTCCGCATTGAATTTTTTGGCTCTCCTAAATTCAATTGATTTTGGTCAAATTTATTATTTGGAAATGGCATGAAATTTCTTATAACTTTTAAAACTTTTGGGGCAAAAGTTGGTGGAAATTTCCCTCTATTTTGAAATTTATATTTCTACACAAATTCGTTTGTATTTATCTAATTTGGCCACATTCAATTGTATTTAGTATATTCAGAATTTTTAATAATTTATTTAAACTATTTAAATGTTAGTGAATATTTTAAAAAATATGTATACACACAATAATAACATTCATCCCAACTACAAGTTTATGTGGTATAAAAATATATGTGATGAAAGAACTTTTATTTAAATTTTATGATACTTCCGTGAAATTTAAATATATATTTATAAAAAAAAGTTTAAAAAATTATGAAAGACATTCCCTATATTTTTTGACAAAATATTAGTGAGCTAATAATTAACTTGTTTTTGAATCTCTACATTAGAGTAGGTAGTATGATTACATGGGGTTATAAATTTAAATTTTAGGGTATCAATTAGGGTTTTAGTTTTTAATTTATATCGCATTTATTTTGAGTAATCTATTACGGATGTGATTATTCGAATTATTTTACAAATTCGAATTTAGGGGTTGAGATTTTTACCATAGAGTGTTCCTACTATTTAGAATAATATTAGACCATCCAACCACATGGATGTTAAAATGGTTACAAGAAAATGTTATATACAAATTTTAACAATTTTTAATCATTAGACCTCGATTATTTCAACAAATAAGGTATCATTAACTTAACTAAATATTTCACCACACAATCTTTTTCGTGGAATTTATGCTCAAATTGACCAACTTCATGATTTTAAATTTTTTATTAAAATAACAAGTTGTTAATATAATTTATTATATTTTTAATATTATAATATTTGTAAGAAAAAAGTTAATTAATTACAATTTTAATTTTCTAGAAATTATAAGAAAGCATAAGAAAAATATTAATCGACACTCCTAAATTCGAACGGTTACCGTTGAATTTAGTGCCACTTCAGTAGTCCCCTTGCATTAGATCTAACACACAAAATTTAACCCCTAAAACACTCATCCAATGGTTGAATTTATATTTAATAAAACCAAATTATAAGTAAAAAAACAACACTCATCCAATGGTTGAATTTACATTTAATAAAACCAAATTATAAGTAAAAAAACAAAAAATGATAAAATAAAATTTTTAACCCGAAGCCCTCCTTTCACTCACGTAACCCACCCCTTCTCTTTTTCTCTCTCCCCCTCTATTTCTATTTGTGTCCCTCCCACCATCTTACTCTCCCTCCTGAAGGTAATAATTCGGTAGAGAGCTAGGTAGATAATTTTTCAAAAATTTCCATTTTCTTGATTTTAATTCAAATTAGACTTTTTACTTTAGGTTGTTTATTCATGTGTTTTGAAGTTACGAATCGATAGATCATTGAACATGAGCGTGTAGATAATTTTTTCATGATTTATGATTGACTGTGTTGCTCCATTTACATGCTTGGTATATGGTGGGGAAATTGTTTATATTAAGGTTTTTTTAGTTTGGTGAATTTTTTGTTAATGTTGTTTTTTTCTTTACAGACGTTCAATTGATTTTGGTCGGAATCGGTTAAATGCTAGTTATTTGTAAGTTTGGATATGAATATGAGATTGTTGGGTCAATTTTGAGTGTATTAAATTGAAAAATTGAATTGAAAACTGAGCTTTTTTGGAGAAATTAAAGCTGCTGGAATATGACTGGACCTGGGTAAACTCACCGGAATCTGGAAATTTTCCAATTTCCAGCGAGAGATTTGTCTCTTAAAACTGGTGTTTGTTAATTCAACCGAAGGTGGTGGAATTTAGATTCGCATCTTTGACCAAATACGGTCAATTTAATTTTAGGCAGACATTTTAAATTTATTCAAAATATTTAATAGTTTGGGCGGGATTTTCAATTTTTTGGTGAAAAGTCAAATTCGACTACCTTGGTCAAATTTGGCCAGTTGAATTTAAGCGGTTTTTTTTTTAAATGGTCAAAATTAGCTGGTCCAATTTACTTTAAAAATGACTGACTTACTAAATATTCCTCCCGTATCATGACCGATCCAGAAACTAAAAGATACGACCGTGTCCTGACATATTTAGGTAAATGCGAGGACTTTTGGCCGGTCATATTTACCTGTTTTTCTTATAGTTATAGCTCATCTAAATATGAGGGGTTTGTTAAAATGACGTAATATATAATTTGATCCACATGTTAAATGACTTAATCAAGGGAAAGATGGGATCTAATAAATTCGACATCATAAACTTTGAAATTCTTGAAGAATTGCCCTCACCGATTTTCCAATTTTCAAATAGTTCTTGGCTAAATGATATTATACTTCATTTTGATGTCTCTCAACTTTGTTTCTTTCATTTTGTACTTAGTGGTGTAACAAACCATATGGTTTATCTAACCCTCTCAGTTATCTACCTCTCTTTCACCTTTTTCAGTTGATGGAAGTGCTTTGGGCATGGATCCTATCACGTTTTGCCTTTCCAATTAAAATTCAAATAAATTCTCTTGTGTAATAAACAAATATTTAATCTCATTACATCCTTTATTTCACAAATTCCATACATTGGCATATTAGTTGTTGTATGTTCTTGCAATGACTTGGTTTGCCAAATGTTCATGGTTGTGGTGGTTAATATGTTAAGAGACACCAACACCAAAGGTAAGTCTCATCTGGAGAAAATTAAGGGTTGAGGTATTGTTTCGACCACTTCAAATTGTTTTCATCTTATATCCTTTTCATTTATGAAGGAATAATATGTGCAAAGTTTATATGTTTTTTTAATATTTTTTGTTTTAATAAAAGTATTGTTGCTTGATTGTCAGGTTTATTAATTATATCATTCACGAGGATTTAATTAAACATGGGTTTTTAAAATATTTTTTATTTTTGTTAAAGTATTGTTCCTTGATTAGGTTATAACTGTTCCAGTCATACCTGGTAACGCTTTAAGAGGACATAAGAGAAACTGCAATAGATTAGTTATTCATTCTCCTAATTTTTGTAACTTAAATTTTAGGGAATGGGTGTACTAGTACAACGGATTAAGCATCATCTCTCCCAAGAATTTGAAGAAGGAAGACTGTGCATCTTCACCAGTGTAACAGATTTTTTCTTATGTACACACATTTGCAACATGATGCTCTATGATATGATACATTATTTCTCTACTTGTTTGGGGTCAACTTCAACTTTATACTCACATCCGTGTGCCTCCAGACTCAACTACAGTTCAGAAGTACACGGTTTAAGTTCCAACTGTATCATTACTGCAAATGTTTACTTTCCAGCATGGGTGATGGACCCTGGACCTGCTGTGCATTATGGGTGTAAATTATTAATATTATCAAAACAATTCCATTAGTGTTGCAACTATTCTGAATTTTCAGATGTTGCCAGTAGCCGTGAACCATTTGACCTCTGTGAACAACATTATGGAAATTCCTTTAACCTCCCAAGCCAATTTAACCAGCAGCATAATTCAGAGCACAAGTTTAATGATGTCGGAGGAGCGAGGATCACTATTGCAGGTGTCTTGAGGATGAATGAGAATAAGCTCATGATTAGCATATCCAGACCACTGGGGCACATGGCTCCACGGGCCCACATGATGAATTGAAGAGGAGAAGTTCCAAAGGTTCATCACATGCGAATTCAGGAGCAGTTCTCTAGGCTCATCAGATGAGTAATCCAAAAGCATGAGAATCTCTTAGGTTATTAGATTTTTAAACCAAAAATGAGAACTTTATAAGGTACATTACAAAAGGACAAGTGCAAGAGGATAATTGGAATTTAAATCGAAAAGGAGAAGGTCTAGCTGTCTGTCTCTCACATGATAAATACAAAGAGAGAAGTTTTGCAATGAATAGACACAAAGAACAGAAGCAAAACCTGTAATTAAATATCAAACATGTATAAGTATCCCACAAAAAAGCAAGCCGAGCAAGATATCACAAAAAATGGCACCAAAGTATCTTTATCTTCCAACAAGGTCGGCGATTGGCAAAGCGCTTGGTTGGAAATCTAAGAATTTTCGGTTGCATTGCATATGCACATATTCCTGACAAGAAAAGAAAAAAGCTAGATGAGATTAGATGAGATTGTCAAGAAGTGTATCTTTACCGCGATTTTTATCCTTTACAGGATTTTCCGCGTCACCAAATCCTGGTGTTTTTTACTTGCTATTTTTATTACGTTATAATCCTAGTTCATTTATTAAAAACTTATAAATATATTTTTAGCATTAACACACATAAATTTGGTAAAAACAATTGGCGCCGTCTGTGGAAAATTGCTAAGGATTTCTACACACCTACATCATGTCCACTAGTGAACCACCACGAAACTCGAAAAACACAAAAGACAACGCTTCCAACAACGAGGAGATGGCTGCAACGTTGAAAAAGCTATAGTCAGAGATGGACAAATGCAGTCGATTTTGATGGAAAGAGCCACACACCAAACTGGCTAGTGGAAAGGTACTTAGTTGGTTTCGATGTCAACTAAGGTTTCTACTAAAAAACATGTGCAAGAATTAGGTACAAAGGTAAATAATCGTGAGAGTAAATTAGAAGCGCAGTTTAACAAGAATGCAGAACATGACTTGGATGATGGAAAAACTGGAAGAAGCGAACTTCAAAAAAAAAAAACTAATCCACAACTATGTTCAAATGTAATAAAAACAATATGTAGTCACTAATAATACTTGTAATTAAAACAAAAAGAGAAACAATAGGTTATAAGTAAATGCTTTTAATAAAAAAGGGCCAAAAAGAATATAAATGAATTATATAATCTTTTGAGCATATTGTGTGATTATAATATAATAGGTAATTAAGGTTGGAGGCCATGGAAAAATCATTTTGGAGGAGAACTTAGAAATCATATAATCATTAATTAGAATATAACTTATGATGTTATTAATTTTGTATTAAGTTTTCTTCTATATCATTGAGAAACGATGTCCAAAATGTCTATATCTCACTTTTGTACTTTCTAAATACGTGTTTGTATTAATGTCACCTACATTAACTTACGACCAAATATGTCAGATTGGATGAGTCTGAGTCGGAAATGACTTTTCTATCTATGATAATGGTCATTACCGATCAAAAAGGTCGTAAATAACATTTTCATTTTCTTGAGTATTGGCCCCACCCATTTACATGGCAGCTACCTCGATGTTTAATAACGTTTGATAACCGACCAAGTTTTTGGTTACTTTTAAATCTACAATTCGCCTTTGCTTGGTCCCAGTTTTTCGTACTTGGCATGTATGTGCCACATGTCACGCTTGACTACGATGTCACGGTGGTCGGTTTTAACTTTGTTTTGTTGGTCTTGTTCATGTTTATAGATAAACAAAGAAATATTTTCATCAATTATATTCGATCACAATGTAACCGACCAACTTCATAAGAAATATTGTTGAAGATGGTCATAAATAATCTATTTTGATCATTTTTGTATTACACCATTTTATTTTTTGGAAAAACACTAATATATTATTTGAGATTATATAATATAATATATATTTGCACTAAGCTGTTTTTTTTATAAATTACATAATGTGGTTGAAAAAAATTGTTGTATTTAGTACCAATTCTTTACTCGTATAAATTGTTTAACTTAATTAATTTAGAAATACATATTTCATAAAAAATAAGTAAATTAGTTTGGTATTAAGAAATAGTGTAATTTTGAAAAAAAAAGTAAGAAAAGTGAGTAAAGTGATCGTACTCATCAATATTATATATATATATATATATATATGGGCTACTCCAATAGAAACCTCCTTATAATGAAAACTAAAAACTAAACTAATTTTTTTTTTAAATCTCGTCAAAATATAGCACATATGGTATGCAAATTGATCGTTACGAGATGGAGAAAAATACAGTGAAGTCGGATTTCAAAAAAAGTTCACCGATTAACGGGAAAAATCAAATCAAAAATGAAGGGGAAAAACTGGAATTATGTGTACGAGGGAGCATATTAATCCTGTGTACTACATCTAGGGGGCCTTTAGATTAGATTGATATAAGGGACGAGATTAGTTTCTAGTTTTTATTTTAATTTTAGTTTCTATTTGATTATTTGTCTATATATATATGTATCTATATATATATATAACTAGTGTAGTGGAAAAGATAGTGGATGTAAGTGAGTAATTAATTTCTATGTAATAAAATTTTACATTTTTGAGTAACTTTGAAAATGTATAGAATTGAGACGGAGAGAGTGGGAAATATGCACCAATTACAAAATTCAAAAATTTATCATTTGCAATTGTATTTTTGGATTACTAAATAAAATAATAAATTTAATAAATATTTTATTTTGATATTTATCATACAACTATAAAAAATAAACAAAAAAGTTATTTCTTTGTTTTTAAACCTTACAAAGAATATGAACTAAAAAAAATAATAGAGAAATATAAAAATTACTTGATTGAAGAATATTAGGTAAAGAAATTTCTGACAAATTTCCTAGAAATTTCTAATGTTTTATATACCATTGCCTACAACAAATCTGGCCATTTCACTACAACAAATCTGGCCATTTACGACGGTTTTTTTGAACTGAAATCGACGTAATTGAGCCATTTACGACGGAAAAAAATCGTCGTTTTTGGTCGAGTAGTAAGTTCATTTTTTTGTCTCAAGATAAAATTGCGTCGCAAGTTAGGAAGTAGGAGCCCATATACTGAATAAAATAATAAATCTACTTACGACGGAATTTATCGTCGTAAGATACCAGAATACGACGAACAATAACGTCGTAAGTTATGTACTTACGACAGAAAAACGTCGGATATTATTTTACGGGACCCACTTTTAATAAGATAAAACATAATTTACGACGGAAAAAACCGTCGTAAGTTAGAAATTTCCGACAGAAAAATTGACCTGTGCACCGAAAGAACACACACTTAGAGCACGAGAAATAATAAACGACAACATTCTATTGCTAGACACAAATCTAACACAGTAGTGACAAAAATATGTCATTTGTCTTCTGTAAACTACAGTTTATACAAATATAGAAAAAACCATAAAGTTAAGTTAAAAAAAATAATAAATCTTGTATCATGACTAAATAAGTATGGAAATCATGTTCATGTATGAGAACCATTTATAATTGGGTCAATCTATCAAATACTGCAATATGTAGAGAATTAAAAACCACACAAACACAGAAACATATCTTTGGACCCTAAATGCTTACTACTATAAAATTAAACCTTGAACTATTTAACTATATATTTTTGTCAAACTAGCCTATTACCTGACTATTTGGAAATTAAATACACATTTCGAAAGCACTTCAGTTCTCACCAAGTTGGTATAAGCAGGGTACCATTATTGTAAACATTTGATTTAGAGCAAGTGAACTTATAATAAATCATTGACATGCAGTGTACAAAGAGAATATACTAATTGACTCAACTACTTCACTAAAAAAGCAGGACATATATTTAGCACAGGAAACTTTATACATAAACAAATTTAGGAAAATACCTGAAGAGCCAATATTTTATCTAAATTTGAAGAATCCACACCATGGAACTGGGAAATTTGACTGTTTGACTTGCAATGAGATGCAAGAATCTCCAAAACAGCTTTAATTTTTGAAGAAATATAGTCACTCTGCAAAATTGACGAGTTTTCAGGTTGAGATTAACTAGAAGGTTTATCAACTTGGTTATTAGATAGATACCTTCTTAGGGTAGCTTTGGAGAACACAAGATCAGGAGCAAGTTGCTAACATGTTTGCACATTGTGACAATTGCATCTTTAGGTGGATGAACTCTGTCTAATCTGGCTTATTTTAGTAACATCATTATTTATGACATCTTGGTCATTATGTATTAAAAAATCTAAGATCATTTTCTTTTACATGTACACTCAGTATATATTGAACACAACACATGGGGCAATATTATATACATATATTAACTAAAGATACTACAACTAGAATAGATAATACAAGTTAATGATCACAATCAATTATAAAATAATAAGTTCCTATAACAAAATAAAAACTATCTACTTAGTAAAAAAGAAAAAAAACAACTTACAGGAAACTAAACATTCCAGGGATATTGAGATTAAATTTACCATTTCTTGTTATCAAGAACTGTTCATCAACAGGCAAGTATGACTTCCTCTTGCTTCGTTCACCAGATTTCCTGCCAATCAATAGAACAATTTTTTTTAAGAACTTTCCACCTAAACCAAGCAAAACAAACAGATAAAAAGCAATACATTTTTACCATATCCTTCACTACAACCCTATTAATCAATAGATGTACGGACTATACAGTCACATATACTGCTATAGCATATGCAATAGAGACACTGTCATTATCCCATCAAAATTCAATCCGCAATATCAATAACTAACAAGTCTGACTAAGAAAATCCGATCCCGAACTATACGGTTAATTGATTAGAAGAACAAAGTTTTTTTATGTAGCCATTCTTACATTGCTAATATATCGAATGTCATCAATTTATTTGGATCTAATTCATTCTGGTTCACTGAATTATATAACAAATTAATTGTCTACTGGTTCAGTGTCAGTGTTTTTGGGGTTTCTGCCAACTCAATGCAGTGTTCTTATGGTCAAAGGGGAAATAGTGTACCAACTATTCTACTTACGATGAAAAAACGTTTGTATTCAGGAGGAGGCCTTCAGGTACAATCTTCCCAAAATAAACTGATCTATAGTTGGTTTGATTATGATATGATTTTGAACGGTGTATAACATGTGATTTGCTCGAAGGCAGAAAAAAATTCCGGATTAATGCAGAGAATACAGAAGAAGAAAGTGTTAGAAACCATCTGAACAGAGGTGTAGTAGCGCGTGGTATTGATGTACATTGTCTGGCAGGCTTAATTAAAGTATTCAGCACATTATGTTAATATCCAGTTGGCCATGATATAAGTCTCTAGTTCAGTATCGAAATATTACACATATTGTTTCTAATGTTAGGCATCCGTCCTTGACCTGATTCGTCTAAGCTGTCATCAGCCAGTGAATACAGCACTTGTGTGAGATAGGAAGACTAGATGCTAGACAGTGTTGAGTTTGATTCATGGAAAAGAACTCTTGATTTAATGCTCAGTATGTCGCTAAGTTGTGAGCCTATTTTAATTATTGAGGTAGGATCCATGTAGAGAATCAATTTATAAGCGGCATAGTGCTCAGTGCATACATTCTGTTCAAGACAAACTCAATAATTCTAATGTGAAAGTATATTATCTATACTGCATATCTATGTTGTTGCGATTTAGCCATAATAAGGAAATGGTATACTGTATATATATTGTCACCTGGTTGACTACGAAAGTAACCATTTTGGTCTAGTTCGGTCTCTGTGAGTGTGTAATATAACAGGGGAAATGGTAAATCTTTCAAGTGATCACCAGAGGATAGATCAAAACAGAATCACAGGTTCCTGCATCGAAGATAGTTTACTATTTTACTTCTTTTAACCCAGAAAGCACTACAAGTCTACAACTTTATAGCTGATATATACCTTGATCAGATTTCTGATTCTGAACAGGTTTGCTTACAGGCTCAGCAATATCCCTTTTTATTTTCACCTTGCATGTAAGAAGAGCATCTATAGTCTGTATTTCATCTGCTACACAGCTATCAACAAACAAAAAACCAAAAGCATAAACTTTCAAGAAATGCAATGCATGAATCCAATATTATGTTAGAAAAGATAAACGTCACCAACCTTAGAGCTGACACTGCTCTTGGAAAGCCACAGTACTCTTTGAAACTGTGGAGTACCTTAGATTGTGACAAGTAAAGACCTGCGTCAAGGCCAGGTATATAAAGCATAACAACTTTGCGAATCAGGGGTTTGTTCTGCATATCGGAAGACAACTCAGCATTACACACACCAAAAATATTGAATATGATATGCAAGTGCCAATCTGGAAAAAAAAAATCCTTCTTAAACAAAGAAATGGTAATATTGAACTATATTAGCTGATTTGTTATTTATTGATATTTTCCCACAAGACTGTTCTTCACAATTCAAATTATTTTGTATTCTCTAAGCAACACAAACAAAAACAAATAAATACAAATCTACGAGATAAATCACTACAAGAAAATCAGTAGCTAATTACAGTACAATTTACAAAATCCACGCAAATATATATACAAAGAGAGGGAAAGAGAGGGGGGAGGAGAGAGGGAGAGAGAGATATATGAGCATAGAGAGAGGGGAGAGAGATATGCATACCAGGAAAAGAGAGAGAGAGAGAGAGAGAGAGAGAGAGAGAGAGAGAGAGAGAGAAAGAGAGAGAGAGACACGCCTTCCTTGAATCCAAAAATAAGCCCCAAAGCCCTAGTTTTGAAGACGGACTAAAACCCCAAATTGAAGTCCAATTTAAACCCTAAACGAAACCATAACTAAAGCCCCAGTGAAAGAAGCATACGAATGAACCAAAGGAGGCTAGAAATAAAGTAAACATTTATGTATGTATAGATTTTGCATAACCAGGAGAGGAGGGAGGGAGAAAGAGAGGGGAAGAGTGAAGGGGAGAGAGAAGCAAGAAAGAGAAAATGAAAATAAATTCAGATCTGAAGCAATTAGATTATTACACTGTCCTGTTTCTCAAAAGGCGGGGTGTTTTATTTTGGAAAAATCAGAAATAAAGGTTATGTTTCAATAAATTTTTTATTAAAATTTAAGTAGATTAAATATTGATAATTATTTTAAATATAAATAAATATATTTGGCTTTAATTTGGCTTGTCATTTTAACAGTCAAACTCGAGTTTGACTAGTACAACTAACTACTGTTTACTTCTGAATTTGTGTTTCGATTATTTTAAAAATATTTCTCAACAATCCAACCGTATGGATGTCAATATATATATATATATTAGTGATATAACCAAAATTTCATATCAAAATAATTTTATTTGGTTTGACATTTTAACAGTCAAACATGATTTTGACTAATACATCTAATTAGTGTTTCTTTTTGAATTTGTGTTACGATTATTTTAAAAATATTTTTCAACGATCCAACCATATGGATGTCAATATATATATATATATATATATATATATATATATATTAGTGATATAACCAAAATTTCATATCAAAATAATTTTATTTGGTTTGACCTTTTAACAGTCAAGCATCAGTTTGACTAGTACAGCTAACTAGTGTTGAATCTTGAATTAAGGTTTCGATTATTTTAAAAATATTTTTCAACGATCCAACCGTATGGATGTCAATAGATAAATATATTAGTGATATAACCAAAATTGCATATCAAAATAATTTTATTTGGTTTGACATTTTAACTGTCAAGTATCAGTTCGACTAGTACAACTAACTAGTGTTGAATCCTCAATTAGTGTTACGATTATTTTAAAAATATTTTTCAATAATTCAACCGTATGGATGTCAATAGATAAATATATTAGTGATATAACCAAAATTTTATAACAAAATAATTTTATTTGGTTTGCCATTTTAATAGTCAAGCATCAGTTCGACTAGTACAGCTAACTAGTGTTGAATCCTGAATTAGTGTTACGATTATTTTAAAAATATTATTCAATAATCCAACCGTATGGATGTCAATAGATATATATATTAGTGATGTACCCAAAATTTCATATCAAAATAATTTTATTTGGTTTGACATTTTAACAGTCAAGCATCAGTTTGACTAGTACAACTAACTAGTGTTGAATCTTGAATTAATGTTCCGATTATTTTAAAAATATTTTTCAATAATCCAACCGTATAGATGTCGATATATAAATATATTAGTGATATAACCAAAATTTTATATCAAAATAATTTTATTTGGTTTGCCATTTTAACAGTCAAGCATCACTTGGACTAGTACAGCTAACTAGTGTTGAATCATGAATTAGTGTTACGATTATTTTAAAAATATTTTTCAATAATCCAACCGTATGGATGTCAATACATATATATATTAGTGATGTACCCAAAATTTCATATCAAAATAATTTTATTTGGTTTGACATTTTAACAGTCAAGCATCAGTTTGACTAGTACAGCTAACTAGTGTTGAATCTTGAATTAGTGTTTCGATTATTTTAAATATATTTTTCAACGATCCAACGGTATGGATGTCAATGGATATATATATTAGTGATATAACAATATGTAGTCACTAATAATACTTGTAATTAAAAGAAAAAGAGAAACAATAGGTCATAAATAAATGCTTTTAATAAAAAAGGGCCAAAAACAATATAAATGAATTTTATAATCTTTTGAGCATATTTTGTGATTATAATATAATAGGTAATTAAGGTTGGAGGCCATGGAAAAATCATTTTAGAGGAGAACTTAGAAATCATATAATCATTAATTAGAATATAACTTATGATGTCTATATCTCACTTGTGTACTTTCTAAATACCTGTTTGTATTAATTTCACCTATATTAACTTACGACCAAATATGTCAGATTGGATGAGTCTGAGTCGGAAATGACTTTTCGATCTATGATAATGGTCATTACGGATCAAAAAGGTAATAAATAACTTTTTCATTATCTTGAGTATTGGTCCCACCCATTTACATGGTAGCAACGTGAATGTTTAATAAAGTTTGATAACCGACCAAGTTTTTGGTTACTTTTAAATCTACAATTCACCTTTGCTTGGTCCCAGTTTTTCCTACTTGGCATGTATGTGCCACATGTCACGGTTGACTAGGATGTCACGGTGGTCCGTGTCAACTTTGGTTTGTTGGTCTTTTTCATGTTTATAGACAAACAAAGAAATATTTTCATCAATTATATCCGATCACAATGTAACCGACCAACTTCATAAGAAATATTGTTGAAAATGGTCATAAATAGTCTATTTTGATCATTTTTGTATTACACCATTTTATTTTTTGGAAAAACACTAATATATTATTTGAAATTATATAATATAATATATGTGCACTAAGATGTTTTTTTTGTAAATTACATAATGTGGTTGAAAAAAATTGTTGTATTTAGTACCAATTCTTTACTCCTATAAATTGTTTAACTTAATTAATTTAGAAATACATATTTCATAAAAAAATAAGTAAATTAGTTTTAAAAGTTCAAATTTGAATGATTCATGTAGAACTTTTAAATATTACTCTCTCGGTCCCTTTGAAATATATACAAATGGTTTGGTATTAAGAAATAGTGTAATTTTGAAGAAAAAAAGTAAGAAAATTGAGTAAAGTGATGGTACTCATCAATATTATATATATATATAGGGGGCTACTTTAATACAAACCTCCTTATAATGAAAACTAAAAACTAAAATAATTTTTTTGTTAAATCACGTCAAAACATGGCACATATGGAGAAAAATACACGGAAGTCGGATTTCAAAAAAAGTTCACCAAAAATTAAATAAAAAACGGAGGGGAAAAATTGGAATTATGTGTAGGAGGGAGCATATATATGGTGTGTACTACATCTAGGGGGCCCTTGGATTAGATTGATCTAAGGGCTGATATTAGTTTCTAGTTTTTATTTTAATTTTAGTTTCTATTTGATTATTTATATATATATATATATATAACTAGTGAGTAGTTAATTTCTATATAACAAAATTTTACAATTTTGAGTCACTTTGAAAATGTATAGAATTGAGACAGAGAGAGTGGGAAATATGCACGGATTACAAAATTCAAAAATTTATCATTTGTATTTGTGTTTTTCGATTACTAAATAAAATAATAAATTTAATAAATATTTTATTTTGATATTTATCATACAACTATAAAAAATAAACAAAAATGTTATTTCTTTGTTTTTAAACCTTACAAAGAATATGAACTAAAAAAAATAATAGACAAATAGAAAAATTACTTGATTGAAGAATATTAGTAAAGAAATTTCTAAGAAATTTCCTACAAATTTCTAATGTTTTATATACCAACGCCTATATAAACTTAAGGGTGTTGCACATACTCCATAATCCCTAATTCCTTGACGGCCGCCCCAATCTTACCATATTCCAGAACTTCAAAATTTAGTATATGACCAACCAATTGAGCTGCAAAGATGGTGAGGAGAGCGGATCCCCGGAAGACATCAGGGTCTTTGTGCTAAAGGTACAACTAATTTTTAATAAATAAGATTTTGATTTGCTTTGTATTATAGGTTGGCACTTTTAATCCTTAAATTTTTTCATATGTGTAGCTTTATCAGGGATTGTTCATTATACATCAAAGATCTGGGGAGGTATACATACTAATTCCCTTTTTGATTCATTTATATTGATTTTTATTTATTTTTATTAAAATAGTGTAATGTTTTGTACAGGAGGTGATAGGAAAGGTCACCCTATCACAGTTGCCGCTAAAGGGAGTTCTGCATAATCTTGTCCCAAAACTCGAAAAAGTGCGGCAGCCATCACAGTTGACCCCACTGTAGCAGCACAATACATCCGTCTGTTTTGCCCCTTCTTCCCATAAACCATGTCTCCTATTAGGTCATCTGATTCGAATGAGGGTGTCATCTGATTGTCCAAGGAGGTGGTAGTCATCCTCTTTGTCACTGTCCTTGTTGTACTAATTTTTTTATTATCTATTATCTTTTAAATTCAAGCAATGTAATCGTAGTAACCGGTTTGGAAATAATAGATAAATTAGTATCATGTTAATTATTATTAATCAAATATTGTTAAATTTGTGAGGATCTATATGCAGATATCTTAAATTGATAATATTAGTTATCTCTTGTATACATTACTCAAAACTACAACAAAGAAGAGTTTATTTCATTTACTTTTATATAAATTATATAGCCATAACATCTTTTTATTGATTATTAACTATAAATAAAAATTTTAAAATTGAAATAAGTAACAATTACTTTATATAGACAAAAGTTTTAAATAATATCTATCCAACATTCCTATCAAGCAAAGTCTATATAATATGTAATATATCAATTGTATAATAATTTCAAACTAATTTTACTTTACTTATAAGTATTATTTTGTATGTGTTTAAAAGCCTAGCACGTGTGGAGATAAATTTAAAATAAATTTAGTTGGCCAACAATCATCCAAAACAAAAATAAACTCCAAAGAACCCAAAATTTAATATATAAAATAAATTTCTAATCCACAATTAAATTCAAATGTAAACAAAAACAATATGTAATCACAAAGAAATGCTTTTAATGAAAAGAAAATGAGAAAGAAAATGATAAGTAGTGCACCAATAACATCTAATTATGTAAAAAAAGATTAGAAAAATAAAATTATTAATATTATATAGGGATAAAAAAATATAAATGAATTTGAGAATCTCTTGATCACATTTTCAATTATAATATAATAGGTAATTAAGGTTCTAGGCCATGCGAAAATCCTTTCACACGAGAGTATAAAAATCATATAATCATTAATTAGCTTATAATTCTTCTATGTCATTGTGAAATAATGATGAAAATGCCTATGTCTATAGCATTCTTGGAAAACTCTACACTTTCTTCGAACCACCCCTTTTCTTGATTGACCAATTTATTTATTTATTTTTTTCCAAATTTATAGCAGATTTCATTAATAACATGAAAAAAATTCAATCGGTACAAACCCCCAATTCATCATGCAACCAGGTTGAAAAACAAATAGACGAACTAAATAATTAGCCTCTTTGTTTCCGGATTGCTTAACTGACTGAATACAATTATTCTGAAAATTAAAAATAAAGATAATGGTTTCTCGAGCGATCCAGCCTGCATCTCCACCGAAAACAGTAGTTTCACAATTTCCCTCACATTAATTCCATGGATCGTACAATGTTCAGAGGACTCAATTGCAAAAACTGAGAGGGCCCTCGTGTTATGAACAAAAATATTTTGTGAGAGGTGAGCACATGCGCTTTTCACTACCGAATCAAAAGCACCCCAACTATCTACCTGCCGGACACCATCTATAAATAATAACTCAATTAAATGAAACAAAAAAGAAGCGAATTTTTGAACAGAATCCAATATTTATTGAAAGGAAGTTAAAAACAAATGATAAAAATGTTGTATGGATGAAGAGAGAGGATGAAGATAGAGATGAAGATGGGTAGAAGGGTGAAGAAGGAGGTGTGATGATTAGGGTTAAAGGAAGATGGGGGGGCCGACTCTCATCGAGAGAGAGGGAGAACTGATTGACCAATTTTTTAATACTCTTTTTGACATATAATTCTAAACACTCTTTAGCCTTTCCGGGTTTTTGCATCTTCAAATTCCTTAATTAATAGAAAGAACTTAGGTGTGTGTAATGTACATAATTATAAAAATAAAAATAACATACAACAAACTTCTTGGTAACTTCTTCAGCCCATTTCGAATTTTGTGCAAGAATGGCAATACACGTGTATGCCCAACTGCCCATTTTGAACGAATAGTCGCATTCAATATCTTCACTGTTGTATCATTGTGTATACTATAAAATTAATTTTAATGTAGTCAGTCATAAACACAAAAGCTTCATAATCTATGAGCTAATCTTATTCATATTTTTCACATACATTTTGAAGTTGAATGAGATTTATACGATAAACATATATAAATAATTACTGTCCCACTTGGAATTTGATGCGGCATGGTGTTCTTGGTTTCTTTTCCCTAAACTTGTGATCGGAATGTGATCTAGGTCATTTCCATGCCCGAGTCTCTATATTGGTCTTACAAGTGTTTTTGGTAATCTTACGGGTGTTCTGATTGCGTGGAGAAGGTAGACTAGGTGTTCGTAAAATAGCACAAGTTCTTCGACTAAGTCCACGACCACGTCCCATGTCTCTGATTAGCATTTTCCCTGCATACTACAAAGTAATTAGAAAATATTTCCAAGTAATTAGATATCATTCATGCAAGATACTAAATATAACAAAAAAAAACATAATTTCCAAGTCAGATAAATCATCAAAATAATGGAAAACTAATAAAACAAGATCAAAAGCATTGATAAAATTCTACATACTCTCATTTCATATCATACGATTAAACTTAGAAATCTTAATTAGTATTCGTAAATACAACTCATAGAGAACTAACAACATTAAACCCATATCAAATAAAGACGCAAATAAACCCCCCTCTAGCTCTTACGCAAACATAGGTATACATAATCGAAACTTGATGTACATGACACAAAATAACAATACAACTTACTAATTGTATAATTTACATATTTTATTCATATTAAATCATAAAAAATGAACAATAACAACTAATGAAGCTCAAAAAACTCAAGCGTTTGAAGAACATATAACATTGAGATTTAACTCTTACCAAGTTCATAAAAAATTTATAAAATATAGATGAAAAACACATTCGGTTATTAATTTACTATAGAGAGCCACGTTTATTCTCTCCTTCTCCATCATACTTATACATATATACGTATAAACATGAATACACCCTACACATAAAAAAAATCATATGAACAACACAATTGAAACAAATTAAGACAGCCACATTCATTCTCTCTATATATCACACTCATACCTATAAATATATATATATATATAAATAAAAATGCATATATATGTATAAAGAGGAACAAAAGATATACATATAAAGAACACAGAAAATAAATTAAATAAGTTAGCAAATATAGGTAATTAGGATAACGCATTAATGTTATATATAGTCTATATGTGGTCTTATCTCTTTCAAATTAGTTGTTGATTAAATGTAATCCAACTAATAAATTTACAGTTTTAGGACTATATTTTTTCAAATCTAACCTAAATAATTTTTCTAATTTATTTACCCAAAAGTAAATGATTATTTAAAGAATACTTATATAGTAATTATTGAACTTTTGTAAAATGGTTTAGAGTTTCATGCAATAAGGGAAAATATAATAGGTTCGTATTAGTTTTCATTCTAGGAAAATAACGACATCATATTTACTATATACACCCTTTTTATCATCTATGCAACTCATGACAGATACTTAATTATTTAATAATGAATAGGAAAGTAGTGTGTTGTTTCAATTAAATGGCGGGTCATTATTGTACTTCTAAGCATTGCATATTTATTTATACGCATTTGTATACTTATTTCTTATTTAATTATTAACATATTTAAATTTTGTATAAATTAGTTGTACTTTCTATATATTTACATGTTTACTTAGATGTACTTATATACTTATTTCCTATTTTATTAACCTACTTTAATATTACACATTAATAAAATATTAATCAGATATTCATATTTATGATTAAACGAACACAAAACTAGTATATTCTCATTATTGGTTTTCTTGAGCTTTCTAGGACTTACTTAAAGTTTCTCATGTTAGCTTTAATGTTGATATATCATAGAAATCCTTTAGAAAATTACTCCATTCACCACTTGATTAATAAAAAAGAGAGTCTTTTTAACTGTTAGTGGATTTCCCTTCAAAGTCTTAGTTATTAAGGTAAGATAACATGTATGGTTCTATGTATCCAGATTCCATAATCTTTCAAAAATCTTGAGATTCTTACAATACCGAAATCGATTTTCTTGTTTGTCTCCATGCCGACGCACATTAGCAACTTAAATTTTTTATTAGCTCTAATCTCATTAATAATAATGGCTCTCGTTCATAAAAATTATCTGATCATGTAAATGTATTTGTTACATTGACACACACTAGAAAGACCCTACCTTTGTTTGAATACTCAATTGATTACAATTATTTCCCGTCATACCAGAAAATTTTGATCGCAACATATTTTTGTGAAAGTCATCTCTAAATCACAAAATCTATAATACCACTTTCTAAGAATTTAAATGTATAATAAATTATTGGAGATTACGCGAAAGAGTTTTTTTTTAAGTAATTCCATACAACTTACTCACACAAAACATATACATAAAACTTCCAACTGCAATGAAATAATTTGATCATTTTCTATGAATACAAAACTTAGAAGATTGTCATATTTATGCGGCTAGGTCTACATGGAATTTACAAGAATATTCGCACCTAAGTTAATATGTAATTGAATAAGTACATGATTTAATCACATATAGAAATGCAAAATTATGAACTCGAAGACTATTCTATTTTCATAAAAATACAAATTAAAGTGTATCTTAGCTTGTTTTAAAACAACATACATTTATAATCTTCATATGTACTACCTTTAGTTAGCAAGGAGAGATTCTTTAAAAAAATTGGATGAAATTTTCCGCATTGAATTTTTTGGCTCTCCTAAATTCAATTGATTTTGGTCAAATTTATTATTTGGAAATGGCATGAAATTTCCTATAACTTTTAAAACTTTTGGGGCAAAAGTTGGTGGAAATTCCCCTCTATTTTGAAATTTATATTTCTACACAAATCCGTTTCTATGTATCTAATTTGGCCACATTCAATTGTATTTAGTATATTCAGAATTTTTAATAATTTATTTAAACTATTTAAATGTTAGTGAATATTTTAAAAAATATGTATACACACAATAATAACATTCATCCCAACTACAAGTTTATATGGTATAAAAATATATGTGATGAAAGAACTTTTATTTAAATTTTATGATACTTCCGTGAAATTTAAATATATATTTATAAAAAAAAGTTTAAAAAATTATGAAAGACATTCACTATATTTTTTGACAAAATATTAGTGAGCTAATAATTAACTTGTTTTTGAATCTCTACATTAGAGTAGGTAGTATGATTACATGGGGTTATAAATTTAAATTTTAGGGTATCGATTAGGATTTTAGTTTTTAATTTATATCTCATTTATTTTGAGTAATCTATTACGGATGTGATTATTCGAATTATTTTACAAATTCGAATTTAGGGGTTGAGATTCTTACCATAGAGTGTTCCTACTATTTAGAATAATATTAGACCATCCAACCACATGGATGTTAAAATGGTTACAAGAAAATGTTATATACAAATTTTAACAATTTTTACTCATTAGACCTCGATTATTTTAACAAATAAGGTATCATTAACTTAACTAAATATCTCACCACACAATCTTTTTCGTGGAATTTATGCTCAAATTGACCAACTTCATGATTTTAATTTTTTTATTAAAATAACAAGTTGTTAATATAATTTATTATATTTTTAATATTATAATATTTGTAAGAAAAAAGTTAATTAATTACAATTTTAATTTTCTAGAAATTATAAGAAAGTATAAGAAAAATATTAATCGACACTCCTAAATTCGAACGGTTACAGTTGAATTTAGTGCCACTTCGGTAGTCCCCTTGCATTAGATCTAACACACAAAATTTAACCCCTAAAACACTCATCCAATGGTTGAATTTATATTTAATAAAACCAAATTATAAGTAAAAAAACAACACTCATCCAATGGTTGAATTTACATTTAATAAAACCAAATTATAAGTAAAAAAACAAAAAAATGATAAAATAAAATTTTTAACCCGAAGCCCTCCTTTCACTCACGTAACCCACCCCTTCTCTTTTTCTCTCTCCCCCTCTATTTCTATTTGTGTCCCTCCCACCATCTTACTCTCCCTCCTGAAGGTAATAATTCGGTAGAGAGCTAGGTAGATAATTTTTCAAAAATTTCCATTTTCTTGATTTTAATTCGAATTAGACTTTTTACTTTAGGTTGTTTATTCATGTGTTTTGAAGTTACGAATCGATAGATCATTGAACATGAGCGTGTAGATAATTTTTTCATGATTTATGATTGACTGTGTTGCTCCATTTACATGCTTGGTATGTGGTGGGGAAATTGTTTATATTAAGGTTTTTTTAGTTTGGTGAATTTTTTGTTAATGTTGTTTTTTTCTTTACAGACGTTCAATTGATTTTGGCCGGAATCGGTTAAATGCTAGTTATTTGTAAGTTTGGATATGAATATGAGATTGTTGGGTCAATTTTGAGTGTATTAAATTGAAAAATTGAACTGAAAACTGAGCTTTTTTGGAGAAATTAAAGCTGCTGGAATATGACTGGACCTGGGTAAACTCACCGGAATCTGGAAATTTTCCAATTTCCAGCGAGAGATTTGTCTCTTAAAACTGGTGTTTGTTAATTCAACCGAAGGTGGTGGAATTTAGATTCGCATCTTTGACCATATACGGTCAATTTAATTTTAGGCAGACATTTTAAATTTATTCAAAATATTTAATAGTTTGGGCGGGATTTTCAATTTTTTGGTGAAAAGTCAAATTCGACTACCTTGGTCAAATTTGGCCAGTTGAATTTAAGCGGTTTTTTTTAAATGGTCAAAATTAGCTGGTCCAATTTACTTTAAAAATGACTGACTTACTAAATATTCCTCCCGTATCATGACCGATCCAGAAACTAAAAGATACGACCGTGTCCTGACATATTTAGGTAAATGCGAGGACTTTTGGCCGGTCGTATTTACCTGTTTTTCTTATAGTGATAGCTCATCTAAATATGAGGGGTTTGTTAAAATGACGTAATATATAATTTGATCTACATGTTAAATGACTTAATCAAGGGAAAGATGGGATCTAATAAATTCGACATCATAAACTTTGAAATTCTTGAAGAATTGCCCTCACCGATTTTCCAATTTTCAAATAGTTCTTGGCTAAATGATATTATACTTCATTTTGATGTCTCTCAACTTTGTTTCTTTCATTTTGTACTTAGTGGTGCAACAAACCATATGGTTTCTCTAACCCTCTCAGTTATCTACCTCTCTTTCACCTTTTTCAGTTGATGGAAGTGCTTTGGGCGTGGATCCTATCACGTTTTGCCTTTCCAATTAAAATTCAAATAAATTCTCTTGTGTAATAAAGAAATATTTAATCTCATTACATCCTTTATTTCACAAATTCCATATATTGGCATATTAGTTGTTGTATGTTCTTGCAATGACTTGGTTTGCCAAATGTTCATGGTTGTGGTGGTTAATATGTTAAGAGACACCAACACCAAAGGTAAGTCTCATCTGGAGAAAATTAAGGGTTGAGGTATTGTTTCGACCACTTCAAATTGTTTTCATCTTATATCCTTTTCATTTATGAAGGAATCATATGTGCAAAGTTTATATGTTTTTTTTAATATTTTTTGTTTTAATAAAATTATTGTTGCTTGATTGTCAGGTTTATTAATTATATCATTCACCAGGATTTAATTAAACATGGGTTTTTAAAATATTTTTTATTTTTGTTAAAGTATTGTTCCTTGATTAGGTTATAACTGTTCCAGTCATACCTGGTAACGCTTTAAGAGGACATAAGAGAAACTGCAATAGATTAGTTATTCATTCTCCTAATTTTTGTAACTTAAATTTTAGGGAATGAATGTACTAGTACAACGGATTAAGCATCATCTCTCCCAAGAATTTGAAGAAGGAAGACTGTGCATCTTCACCAGTGTAACAGATTTTTTCTTATGTACACACATTTGCAACATGATGCTCTATGATATGATACATTATTTCTCTACTTGTTTGGGGTCAACTTCAACTTTATACTCACATCCGTGTGCCTCCAGACTCAACTGCAGTTCAGAAGTACACGGTTTAAGTTCCAACTGTATCATTACTGCAAATGTTTGCTTTCCAGCATGGGTGATGGACCCTGGACCTGCTGTGCATTATGGGTGTAAATTATTAATATTATCAAAACAATTCCATTAGTGTTGCAACTATTCTGAATTTTCAGATGTTGCCAGTAGCCGTGAACCATTTGACCTCTGTGAACAACATTATGGAAATTCCTTTAACCTCCAAGGCCTATTTAACCAGCAGCATAATTCAGAGCACAAGCTCCTGATTAGCATATCCAGACGACTGGGGCACATGGCTCCATGGGCCCACATGATGAATTGAAGAGGAGAAGTTCCAAAGGTTCATCAGATGTGAATTCAGGAGCAGTTCTCTAGGCTCATCAGATGAGTAATCCAAAAGCATGAGAATCTCTTAGGTTATTAGATTTTTAACCAAAAATGAGAACTTTATAAGGTACATTACAAAAGGACAAGTGCAAGAGGATAATTGGAATTTAAATCGAAAAGGAGAAGGTCTAGCTGTCTGTCTCTCACATGATAACTACAAAGAGAGAAGTTTTGCAATGAATAGACACAAAGAACAGAAGCAAAACCTGTAACTAAATATCAAACATGTATAAGTATCCCAGACAAGAAAAGAAAAAAGCTAGATGAGATTAGATGAGATTGTCAAGAAGTGTATCTTTACCGCATATGACAAAAGAAGCAAGGTCTATCGACTCTATAAACCACTAAAAAAATTTAATCTTTTTACGTGGTTGTATGCATGATGAAGTAGACTTTCGGTGATGGAGCTTAAAAGAAAGAATTGTAGCAGGTCTATTGTGTAATGATTGATGATGATGAAGATAACTCTTTGTGTAATGATTGATGATGATGATGAAGATAAATCAACAAAGATAATAGTGGAAATGATGATCCAATCCTCAGCAAAAGTTCTTAACAAATTCCTATATGTTGACACAATTGACATCACAACGTAGAAGCAATAGTGTAGGTGGGCACCAAAAATATACGGAGTCTCCATGACATCTATAATGCAATAAGTCAGCTCGTACAAACAACCTTTATATGGTTATTCCTTTGTTTTGTTTAATGATCTACTAAAATTTTAGTAGTGCTTGAGTCACTTTCAGAAGATAAAGAATTCTCCCTAATTTAGGAATCTAAAAAAGTAGATGAATAATATGTTCTTACCTGTGTGCCTGGAACTTGTTGCTGATCTTCTTCTTGTTGGGACCCAGGTCGGGTCTTGGCTTTGTGACTGTCCTTGCAGAATGAATGTTGGGTATTGGCCTTGGTGTTGCCCTTGATATTGTTCTTGCTGTAGGCGAAACAATAGAGTAAAACTACTCAAATTTCAGAAACTAAACATGTTAACATGTTGATGCTTTAAAATAATTAAAATACTAATTTTTAAAAGAAAAACAAAAAATCAAAGAAATTATAATATATTCTAAATGCATTTCTCAATGTAAAATTAATTCTGCTGATCCCCAAGACCTTAAATCTTGAAACACTACAAAGTGTCAAATTTTATTTACAATTACAAAATTGAAAGCCTTAATATCATAAAATGAATCCATATATAGTTTAAGTTGGTCACATAGACATATATTTAAATATATATTTCATACAACACCCATAAAAATATTAATTAATTTCCTACAAAGAGAATAATCACATGAGAGTTAAAAGAATTATCTCAAGTTTATCATTACCTAAGCTTAGAGTTTATAAGGGATAACACAAGATTGTGGGGGTACTTGTACAAATAATACACATATTTGTGTAGAAAAATTTTAGTGGGGTTATTAAGACATACATCTAACATAATAGAGCTAACATATGTGAATTTAAACTTCTACGGATGTTTTTAAGAAGTACGAGTGCTAGAATTGAAATGGACGTTCTACATTCTTCTTACCATCTTCATTTTTTAAAAAATAAATGCCAAAATAGTAATATTATAATTTGAATAAATATATTTCATAATATATAGATTTTTAAAAGTAAGTCATATGTTTGGGAGAATATTATATTGGATTTTGAAATGATGCAAGTATAATCAAAATTATTTAATTTTCTATGCGAATAGAAGATGGACAATCATAGATAAAAAACAATAATTAATGTATTATACCTACAAAAACCATCTCATAATCTTCTTCTATATTTATGTGGCTTCTCAAACAAACATTTTAAAAATATTTTGAGTTTAAAGCTAGTATGATTAGGCTCATAAATATATTCTATTGAATATTGTATAATTTTTAAAAATAAAATACAATATAAAATATTATGGTTATAATAGTTTGATATTTTGAGTACAAGCATGTAGGTAAAACATGATAATTATTTGTTAATCATTTAAATTATATAGTTATTTAAATGCTATAGGGAGAAACCATCTATACTATACTATTATAATTGATTGGTTTGGTCGGTGCTTAACACATTCCTAAAATATTTGCTACCACCTTCCAAAAAAAATTAAACACATATAATTTATTAAAATATTTAATTTATGTATCCAACATAACTACAAACTCTATCATTTGTACTACTTATATCTATATTATACTACTTAAACTCTAACTTCTTTACAAACTCTACTATACTACTTACATAAAAAAATAATTATATCATTAATTTCATATTTACAATAAATATTTTATAATTTATTTTCTTTTTATGAAAATAAGTAATTTACAAAAGTATGACAAGAAATATTAAAATTACCGGGCACCGCACGGGTTATAGGATAATTTATCGTACAAAATATATATTATTAATTAATAACATATTGTTCAATTTCAATTAATTTAATAAATTATTTAATAATCTATTATTCTATTTTATATATTTTATTAAGTGTTTTACTTTTAATAAAAAAAGGTTAATAAGAATTTGGGCGATTAATAGAGTTTGTAGTTAAATTTGATATATAAATTAATTATTTTAATAAATTATATGTGTCTATATTATTTTGAAAAGTGCTAACAAAATTTTAGAATAGTGTTAACCAAGATCAAATCAATCAATTATACCATATTTTCCTTGAAAAATGTCAAAATTAATCCGGACAACGCACAGATTATTAAATAATTTATTTATTTTTTATAAAAATAAGATTATACTAATAATAGGAAAAAAATATTAAAATTAATCCGTGCATCGCACGGGTTACACGCTTGTATAACATTAAAGAAGAATTCAATTATCAAATTATTAGTAACTTTATTTTCTGTGAGATACGAAATAAGGTCATATATATGTTTACTATAATATTTTTGTCCGAATTAGAAAAAAAAGGATTGAAATTTAAGTATCTAATTATAATCAATACATAAAAAAAATAAGCGTGCTCGTTTAAATAATTATCTTTAGTTTGGTTTCGTTTGAGGGATGCCATCAGTGTCGAGGAACAGGTAATAAAATAAATATTAACTTTCTTTACTAATATTAACTTGCACTTGAATAATTAAAGAAAAAAACCTTTTGCTTTAATTTTGTTGATTTGTAACAAAGGGACGTTAAGTTTTTTTAGCTATGCGTGTAGGCTTTATGACCGGTAAGTCCACTGGTACAATTAGACGCAATTAAAACATAAATAAGACTGAACCTTTTGAACCAGGCACATCAAATAACAAAGTTTAGAAACAGTTATATATTAATACTATTTACACATGAAGATGAAAAGGAAAGCCGATCAAATTGCTCAAGAAGTATGATCAAAGAAAAAAAAAATCGAAGGAAGGAATTGAAAGATGGAGAAGGGATCACACCAAAAAGAAACAAAAAAAATAATGAATCGATGAGTTAATTTCTAGAGTTCATATACGCATTTTGAATTCAAGGCCTTTTCAATTTATGGGTATTATGATTAATTGATTTCAATTGTTTAGGTATAATGTAAGACTTTATTGTTAAGGTGCTTTTGTACATGTGTTGATATACTCATACCTATCATCTCACCTATCATATCACTTCTTAATCCCATAATCTTACTCAGCCTCTTTAATACTTAGTTATATATATATAATGTATATGTATAACATTCCCCCGTTTATCGATCCCCATCAATGTATATTGTTACTCGAATTATGACAAATTAGCAAGCCATCTGGTTGTTTTTTAACATGTCATAGAGCCATATCAGCACTCGGTTAGTCCATTTAAATATGTTGACAGTGATCATGTAAATGCAAGTTAGTCGACTGCAAACTTTTTGAGTTCAATTACCCAACTACAAAGAAGTGAGTTCAATTATGTTTTAGCCTATTAACCAGAAATAAAGTAGTTTAGATTAAAGGTGGGAGTATATAATATATATAGATAAATAGATCGGGTTTTTAATAAATATGTTTGTATTGGATTTTAATAAGCTCACTTCACGAATGTTGTTTAGCCCAAAATACCGATCAATGATTTATCTTGAATGCGACTTTAATATAGTACTAACTAACAACTTATGTGATGCACGAGTTTATATTATTGTGATATAAATAATGCAATGATTCTAATATGATTTTAGTGCAAATAATAATATTATTTTAATTGGATATTAATATATCTAAATTGGATAAAAATATATACTGTATAAAGCACTAAAAAAATATTATATTTCCATATTAGAATTTAAGCTATCACTTTAAATTGGATTTTTTAAAAAATATATTTTATTAGATTTTAGTAACCCATTTTTATCAAATCCATTGATTCTGAGTAGTTAATCCCATTGTAATGACCAACGATTTATCTTAAGTTCGGCTTTATAGTAGTATAGAATATCGAACAACGCATGCGATGCACGAGCTTATTTTAATATTATAGTTGTAATGTTCTGAATCTAATATGAATATATTGTGCATAATAATAATTGAAAATTAATAAATCTAAATTGGATATAGATATATATTATTTAAAGAATTATCAAATTATTATGATTACAGATTCTAAACTTATAATATATCACTTTGTATTAGTTTTAAGATGATTGTTTGTAATGGATCTTAATAAGCTATCATGTTTATACCATGTAAGCTCATCTTTGTATTAGATTTTAATAAGCTCATTTTTCTGTCGAGGCCATAATTCTCATGAACGATTTATCTTGAGTTTGGTTTTAATATAGTAGTATAGATAACATGTGCGATGCACATACTTATTTTAATATGGATGTTATAATATTATATATGACTTTATTATGATTTTATTGTGCATAAAAATAATATTTTAGTTCGATAATAATAATCCTAATTTGGATATAGATATAACCTATCTAAGGATTAACGAATTATTATGATTTCGGATTGTAAATTTATACGCTGTCACTTTGTATTGGTTTTACAGGATTGTTTGCATTAGGTGTAAGCCCATCATACCCAAGTCTGTTGATACCAAGTAAGCTCATGTTTGTAGTAGAATTTAGTAAGCACGTTTTACTAAGTCTGTTGGCCCCAAGTTTTCCCGTTGAGCATATAATACCGACCTACGATTTATGTTTAATTCGTTTTAAAATATTAGTATGAAAATAACAACATGAAGTTATCTTTAACGACATATGCTCCTTGCCTAGAAAACTTGTTCTCTCAATTAAAAATAGAAGACATTATCCATCCATATGAAGAGACACATGAATTGCTAGTGGATGGTACCATGGAGATTAAAAATGTTGAGGTATGATCTTTGTAACAGCTGCATAGAATTTTATACATAACCTCTGTCCATGTATCATGGTTCGATACTTTGAGGAGTAAAGATAAAAGAAACCAAGTACCTTTTTAAGTCCCTGCTAATTCACTTTTCCATATTATGTCCTTGTCGGAAATGTTTTTTGTTACACTTAAAATTCTTTATAAATTCCTTAATGTGTTATCTACATTTTTATGAAATGTACTTGTATATGTAAACAAGAATGCTTGAACTATCTAACACATCGTGGCCCTGGCTATCAGCCAAAACTAATTAGGAGTCTATAAGAAGGCTTATGTAATCCTCAAAAAAGTAATTAGGTAATGGGAAATGATTTTTCTTCGTGAATTGTGAATTGTGTATGTGATTATATGTATGCAGTAAAAACACATGACACAACAAAAGGAACCAAAGTAAAAAAAATATATTGGTACATGTTTCACGCGAATATTTTAATAGATTAATTAGTCACTAATTAATATATTGAAATAGGCATAAAAAACCTACTATTCAATTTATTTCTCTGACACTAATTTTTTTCGTTCATGTACTAGCCATTTGTGACGTGATCTGTTTTCAGTGATCTGCTCAATCCTCTAACTTTAGATCTAGCATGTCATTAAGCTACAAGTGCTTATACTTTGTCCTTTGTCTAATGTTTTCTGTTCTTCACTTCCAGATATTTCCATCTGATATGTACATTAGTGAAATTGTTGATGCTGCAAAGTCGTTCAGGTATATCTTGAAAATTTTCATCAGAGTTGGTCTGGTACATTGAGTTCTCACCAGAATTACCATGTGATCATACAGTTTTAAAGAATCACATGAAGTCTCATCTGAGCATTCTTTATAATGTTTATTGGAATTATCTTATTAATTATCAGTATAAGCTATATATGACCTGCTTATTATCTTTAGCTATATATAAGCTAAAGATCTTGCAAAGCTTGACTTGTTTTTAGTTTGTAGATAAGACATGAACGATAGAATCAACAATTTTCACTGATGCAAAGGATTATGCAATGATGTTGGTCTAGAGCGTATATAAGTTCCAATGAAATGATGTTGCTCATTTTGGTTAAAAATTTCTCAATGAGAAATATGATTAAGGTTGATTTACAATAGAGCCGACAATTTCGTACAATTGACACGATAATTTTGTATTTGTGTTCACCTTTTTGGTATACGAACACGAAAATACACCCTTAAATTCAGTGTAGGTTTTGGGTTTACTTTTGGGTACATGACATGAAACGAAAATACACGAAGGGTTAAATAATTAAATAAATATTTCAAAATTTTATAAATACATATTGGGTATAGAAGTTTTAATAAAACAAAATAGAAAATAGTTTCAAATTTGAGTTCAATAAAATTTGACTACACTTGACTCATTATAACTTTAATCACTTGAGACTCAACTAGTAAAACTTTAATCGAAAAGTTTGGTAATTAAATATTTTTATTTATATATATATTATGGAAAGTTACATGAACCACAACACAAAAAGTACACGAAGATTTCATAGTGGCTCATGGTTGGCAGAGGTGATGCTTTCATAAAAGTACATCAAAGCTGGCCATTACATGGTTCTCCACTGAAGCTAGTATCCCTCAAGAAATCTAGTCCACATTCGAAGGAAATTAAGTTCCTTATTTATTGCATTCACAACATTCATATAAGTTCCTTATTTATTGCATTCACAACATTCATATTTATAAATGTATGAATCTATACAAATATTAGTAATTTTTGTGTTAAGTAGTGAAATGATGTCAAAATATGGTAGAAATGTATGAATGTATGTTCTCTATATGTTGTCGGAACACACAAAATTAGCCTTGGGAATTGCAATATCCTAATTTTACGAAGGCAGGTATCCTTTGTTAAAAGTAATCTAATTTCTAATTCTTATAAATTATCTGGTAGAGTATAGAAGATTCTAGTCAGAAGTAATGCAAGCACAGATTCAAGTAATCAGTATAAGCAATGAAAAGTTTCCTGATCTTATTCATGAACCATATTAATGATGTAAACTAATAGTCTTCTTAAGTCTTGCTATATAAACTTATTAAAGTGAACAAGTGATAATATATAAATTAAAGCATTCTGCCTTCTTTGTCAATACTGATTCCAACAAATTTGGTATTAGAGCCAAAACATTAATCCAGACCCCAAAATAATTAAAATTCATAAACCCTTCATTATATACAATGACAGCTTCTAATGAAGCATTATTCAACTATGCACAAAACAATATTCCAATTTTCAATGATGAAAGCTATGATTTCTGGAGCATCCAGATGAAAACATTGTTCAACAAGGAGTTAGCAAAGCAATCTTTCCCCGTATTATGGGAGCAAAAACATCAAAAGAAGCATGGGATCTTTTGCGAAATCAGTTTTCAAGGTTATGAAGCAGTAATTTCAGTAAAGCTGCAATCACTATGGAGATAATTTGACAATCTGCAGATGAAAGAAGGTGAAAGTACTCTGGAATTCTTCTTTAAGGTGTCAACAATCATTAATCAGATTCGAAGTTATGGAGATACCTTGGATGATAAAAAAAGTTGTCCATAAAATTGTAAGAAGCCTGCCAGCAAAATTTGAGCATGTGGTTGCAGCAATTGAAATTTCTAAGGACTTTTCTAAATTAACGGTGGATGAACTCATGCGTGCTCTTGAATCTAACGAGGAAAGAATTCGTAGATTCTCAAATCAGCCCCTGGAATAAGCTTTTCAAGCAAAAATCAATATAAGAAACAAAAATGATGTTGCACATGAGGAGAACGAGACACGAAGAAACTACAACAGGAACCAAAATTTTAGAAAAGGTAATCAGAATTTTCGAGGAAGAGGAGGAAGAAGAAATTTTAATGAAAGAAGCAACTTCAACAATTCCAAATATATGATTTGCTAGCGATCAAATCATGAGTCGAAAAATTGCAAATTCCGATGCAAAAGGTGCAAAGTTTCTAACCATTCTCAGAGAGACTGCTGGTTCTAAAACAGAACTCAAGGAAATGCAAATTTTTCAGAGGAGATTAAAGAGCCACAAGTGACATTTTCATATATGAATGACCAGCCAGTACATCAAAAGGAGTGGTATATTGATAGCGCTTGTAGCAATCACATGACGGGCAAAAAGGAGCTTTTTTCAGAACTTGATAAAAGATATAAATCTAAAGTAAAGATCGGAGATGGGAAAATGTTGAAAATTGAAGGCAAAGGGATCATTACCTTTTATTCTAAAGAAGGTAAGTCTTTAAACATTACTGATGTTCATTATGATCCTGAATTAACTCAAAATCTATTGAGTATTGGACAATTGATGCAAAGAGGTTTTTCCATAAATTCTGATGAAGATCATTGTGTTACTTTTGATTAGAAAAAGAAATTCACAGTGGCAAGAGTTAGAATTATTCCAAACAAAACTTTTCATTTAATAATGCCATTGGAAGGTGACGTTGCTTTAAAAGTTGTGAAGAACGATGATTCTTTTTCATGGCATCTAAGGTACGGGCATCTTAACTTTAAGGACTGAAGTTATTAAAAGAGAAAATTATGGTCATAGGTCTGCCTTCCATCTCAAAAAACAGTGAAGTTTGTGAAGGTTGTATATATGGGAAAATGCACAGATTGCCTTTTCCCAAAACTGCTTGGAGAGCAAGGGCTCCGGTCGAACTAGTTCATTCAGATATATGCGAAACAAGGACTCCTTCCATCAATGGCACCAAATACTTTCTCCTATTCGTGGATGACTACAGAAGAATGATGTGGGTATATTTCTTGAAGGAAATATATGAGGCATTTAACTCTTTTATCCAGTTCAAGGTGCTGGTCGAAAATCCAAGTAAATTTAAAATAAAAACTCTCAAAACTGATCGCGGTGGAGAGTGTATATCTCAAACTTTTCTTAGTTATTGTAAAGAAAAAGGCATAAGGAGGCAGCTAACGGTAAGATATAGTCCTCAGTAAAATGGCATCACAGAATGGAAGAATCGAACAATTGTGGAAATGGCCAGAAGCATGTTTAAAGAAAAAGGATTGTCAAATATTTTCTGGGCAGAAGCTGTTAATACAGCTATCTACCTTCTGAATATCTCTCCAATAAAGGCAGTGTTTAATAAATCACCTTACGAAGCTTGGCGTAGGCAGAAACCAGAAGTACATCAACTCAAAGTATTTGGATGCATTGCATATTCTCATATTCCTGCACAACATAGAGAGAAATTTGATGAGAAAGGTGAGAAGCTGCTTTTTCTTGGCTACAGTGAAGAATAAAAGGCTATCGTCTTTTTAGTCCTGCCACCAAGAAATTTGTGATCTCCAAAGATGTAATTTTTGATGAAAAGAAACAATGGAACTTTCAAAATAATACATCTCAATCATCACTTCAGAATGTGGCAACAATTTCTCCAGAAACTTTGGAAGATGTTGTCATACCAGAAGAAGGATCAAGATTCACAATTGAAGATACTACATATACAGAAGTACTCAGACATCGTTCAATTCAAGATATTTACAATTCTTATAATGTGGCATTCTTTACATGTGAACCAAAAAAATTTAAGGATGCTGCAAAAGAAGGAACATCGAGAAAAGCAATAGATGATGAGATTACAACAATAGAGAAGAATCATACATGGAGACTTGTTGATCCTCCATAAAATAAAGATGTCAGAGGACTGAAGTGGGTCTATAAGACAAAATATAATAAAGATGGAACAGTCCAAAAGCACAAAGCAAGATTAGTAGCTAGGGAGTACTTCTCAGCAATCGGAAATCGATTTTACAGAAACTTTTGCTCTAGTAGTACGCATGGAGACAATAAGATATGTACTTGCTAAGAGAGACAGTAAAAAAGAGAGACAAGGGCAGGAAGATTAGAGGGGGATAAATTGTAGAAAATACATAGACTAGAGCAAGTCTTCTAGTAGAACACAAAAATACACTACTTCTTACATTGTAATTCACCTATGTGATTTTGATATAGTGGATCTCTTTTAGGTTGGGCTACAAATCCTACCCGCGGTTTTTATCCTTTACAGGATTTTCCGCGTTACCAAATCCTGGTGTTTTTTACTTGCTATTTTCATTACGGTTATAATCCTAGTTCTTTCATTAAAAACTTATAAATATATTCTTAGCATTAACACACATAAATTTGGTAAAAACAATTGGCCCCGTCTGTGGAAAATTGCTAAGAATTTCTACACACCTACATCATGTCCACCAGTGAACGACCACGAAACTCGAAAAACACAGAAGGCAACGCTTCCAACAACGAGGAGATGGCTGCAACGTTGAAAAAGCTACAGTCAGAGATGGACAAATGCAGTCAGATTTTGATGGAAAGAGCCACACACCAAACTGGCTAGTGGAAAGGTACTTAGCTGGTTTCGATGTCTACTAAGGTTTCTACTAAACAACATGTGTAAGAATTAGGTACAAAGGTAAATAATCGTGAGAGTAAATTAGAAGCGCAGTGTAACAAGAATGCAGAACATGACTTGGATGATGGAAAAACTGGAAGAAGCGAACTTCAAAAAAAAAACTAATCCACAACTATGTTCAAATGTAATAAAAAATAATATGTAGTCAATAATAATACTTGTAATTAAAACAAAAAGAGAAACAATAGGTCATAAGTAAATGCTTTTAATAAAAAAGGGCCAAAAAGAATATAAATGAATTTTATAATCTTTTGAGCATATTTTGTGATTATAATATAATAGGTAATTAAGGTTGGAGGCCATGGAAAATCATTTTAGAGGAGAACTTAGAAATCATATAATCATTAATTAGAATATAACTTATGATGTTATTAATTTTATATTAAATTTTCTTCTATATCATTGAGAAACGATGTCCAAAATGTCTATATCTCACTTGTGTACTTTCTAAATACCTGTTTGTATTAATGTCACCAATATTAACTTACGACCAAATATGTCAGATTGTATGAGTCTGAGTCGGAAATGACTTTTCTATCTATGATAATGGTCGTTACCGATCAAATAGGTCGTAAATAACTTTTTCATTTTCTTGAGTATTGGCCCCACCCATTTACATGGCTACCTGATGTTTAATAACGTTTGATAACCGACCAACTTTTTGGTTACTTTTAAATCTATAATTCACCTTTGCTTGGTCCCAGTTTTTCCTACTTGGCATGTATGTGCCACATGTCACGCTTGACTACGATGTCACGATGGTCGGTTTTAACTTTGTTTTGTTGGTCTTGTTCATGTTTATACACAAACAAAGAAATATTTTCATCAATTATATCCCATCACAATGTAACCAACCAACTTGAAATATTGTTGAAGATGGTCATAAATAGTCTATTTTGATCATTTTTATATTACACCATTTTATTTTTTGGAAAAACACTAATATATTATTTGAAATTATATAATATAATATATATTTTGCACTAAGCTATTTTTTATAAATTACATAATGTGGTTGAAATAAAATTGTTGTATTTAGTACCAATTCTTTACTCCTATAAATTGTTTAACTTAAGTATTTAGAAATACATATTCCATAAAAAATAAGTAAATTAGTTTTAAAAGTTCAAATTTTGAATGATTCATGTAGAACTTTTAAATATTACTCTCTCGGTTTACAAATGGGTTGGTATTAAAAAATAGTGTAATTTTTAAGAAAAAAAGTAAGAAAAGTGAGTAAAGTGATGGTACTCCTCAATATTATATATATATATAGGGGCTACTCCAATAGCAACCTCCTTATGATGAAAACTAAAAACTAAAATAATTTGTTTTAAATCATGTCAAAACATAGCACATATAGTATGCAAATTGATCGTTACCGAGATGGAAAAAAATATAGTGAAGTCGGATTTCAAAATAAGTTCACCGATTAACGGGAAAAATCAAATCAAAAACAGAGGGGAAAATCCAGGAATTATGTGTACGAGGAGAAAAGCTGGAATTATTTGTACGAAGGAGCATATTAATCCTGTGTACTACATTAGGGGGCCCTTAGATTAGATTGATCTAAGGGCTGAGATTAGTTTCTAGTTTTTATTTTAATTTTAGTTTCTATTTGATTATTTGTCTGTATATATATATATATATAACTAGTGTAGTGGAAAAGATAGTGGATATAAGGGAGTAGTTAATTTCTATATAATAAAATTTTACAATTTTGAGTAACTTTGAAACTGTATAGAATTGAGACGGAGATAGTGGGAAATATGCACTGATTACAAAATTCAAAAATTTATCATTTGTAATTGTGTTTTTGGATAACTAAATAAAATAATAAATTTAATAAATATTTTATTTTGATATTTATCATACAACTATAAAAAAACAAACAAAAAAGTTATTTCTTTATTTTTAAACCTTACAAAGAATATGAACAAAAAAAAATAATAGACAAATAGAAAAATTACTTGATTGAAGAATATTAGGTAAAGAAATTTCTAAGAAATTTCGTAGAAAATTCTAATGTTTTATATACCAGGGCCTATATAAATTAAGGGTGTTGCACATACTCCATAATCCCTAATTCCTTGACGGCCGCCCCAATGTTACCATATTCCACAACTTCAAAATTGAGTATATGACCAAACCAATTGAGCTGCAAAGATGGTGAGGAGAGCGCATCTGGGGAAGACATCAGGGTCTTTGTGCTAAAGGTACAACTAATTTCTAATAAATAAGATTTTGATTTAACTTTTTATTATAGGTTGCCACTTTTAATCCTTAAATTTTTTCATATGTGTAGCTTTATCACGGATTGTTCATTATACATCAAAGATCTAGGTAGGTATACATACTAATTCTCTTTTTGATTCTTTTATATTGACTTTTATTTATTTTTATTAAAATAGTGTAATGTTTTGCACAGGGGGTGATAGGAAAGGTCACTCTATCTGATTATTCCATGTCCTCAGATTTCTTGCATTGGTGGCCTTAGCAGTTGCGACTAAAGGGAGTTCTGCATAATCTTGCCCCAAAACTAGAAAAAGTCCCCCACTGTAGCAAAACTCGTATTAGGTCATCTGATTCGAATGAGGGTGTCATCTGATTATCCAAGGAGGTCAGTAGTCATCCTCTTTGTCACTGTCCTTGTTGTACTAATTTTTTTAATTATCTATTATCTTTTAAATTCAAGCAATGTAATCGTAGTAACCGGTTTCCAAATAATAGATAAATTAGTATCATGTTAATTATTATTAATCAAATATTGTTAAATTTGTGAGGATCTATATGCAGATATCTTAAATTGATAATATTAGTTATCTCTTGTATACATTACTCAAAACAACAACAAAGAAGAGTTTATTTCATTCACTTTTATATAAATTAGATAGCCATAACATCTTTTTATTGATTATTAACTATAAATTAAATTCTGAAAATTGAAATAAGTAACAATTACTTTAGGTAGACAAAAGTTTTAAATAATATCTATCCAACATTCCTATCAAGCAAAGTCTATATAATATGTAATATATCAAATGTATAATAATTTCAAACTAATTTTACTTTACTTATAAGTATTGTTTTGTATGTCGTTTAAAAGCCTAGCACGTGTGGAGATAAATTTAAAATAAATTTAGTTGGCCAACAATTATCCAAAACAAAAATAAACTCCAACGAACCCAAAATTTAATCTATAAAATAAATTGCTAATCCACAATTAAATTCAAATGTAAACAAAAACAATATGTAATCACAAAGAAATGCTTTTAATGAAAAGAAAAGGAGAAAAAATGATAAGTAGTGCACCAATCAGATCTAATTATGTAAAAAAAGATTAGAAAAATAAAATTATTATCATTATATACGGGATAAAAAAATATAAATGAATTTGAGAATCTCTTTATCACATTTTCAATTATAATATAATAGGTAATTAAGGTTGTAGGCCATGTGAAAATCCTTTCACAGGAGAGTATAAAAATCATCTATGTCATTGTGAAATACTGATGAAAATGCCTATGTCTATAGCATTCTTGGAAAACTCTACTTTTTCTTGATTGACCAATTTTTTATTTATTTTTTTGCCAAATTTATAACAAATTTCATTAATAACATGAAAAAAACTCAATCGGTACAAAACCCCTAATTGATCATGCAACCAGGCTGAAAAATAAATAGACGAACTAAATAATTAGCCTGTTTAGTTTCCGGATTGCTTAACTAACTGAATAAAAATATTCTGAAAATTAAAAATGAAGATAATGGTTTCTCGAGCGATCCAGCCTGCATCTCCACCGAAAACAGTAGTTTCACAATTGACCCTCACATTAATTCCATGGATAGTACAATGTTCAGAGGACTCAATTGCAAAAACTGAGAGGGCCTTCGTGTTATGAACAAAAATATTTTGTGAGAGGTGAGCACATGCGATTTTCACTACCGTATCAAAAGCACCCCAACTATCTACCTGCCGGACACCAGCTATAAACCTACCGAAAGTGTTGTTGATGCAAGATATCCAGATCTCCCAATATACCGTGAAATCCATTTTCAACACATCGCATAACGCGAGACACATCGCACAAAGTGAGACAATCAGACACATAAATAATAACTCAATTAAACGAAACAAAAAAGAACCGAATTTTTGAACAAAATCCGATATTTATTGAAAGAAAGTTAAAAATAAATGATAAAAATTTTGTATGGATGAAGAGAGAGGATGGAGATAGAGATGAAGATGGGTAGAAAGGGTGAAGAAGGAGGTGTGATGATTAGGGTTAAAGAAAGACGGGGCGGCCGACTCTCATCGAGAGAGAGGGAGAATTGATTGACCAATTTTTTAATACTCTTTTTGACATATAATTCAAAACACTCTTTAGCCTTTTCGGGTTTTTGCATCTTCAAATGCCTTAATTAATAAAAAGAACTTAGGTGTGTGTAATGTACATAATTATAAAAATAAAAATAACATACAACAAACTTCTTGGTAACTTCTACAGCCCATTTCGAATTATGTGCAAGAATGGTAATATACGTGTATGCCCCAACTGCCCATTTTGAACGAATAGTCGCATTTAATATCTTTACTGTTGTATCATTGTGTATACTATAAAATTAATTTTAATGTAGTCAGTCGTAAACACAAAAGCTTCATAATTTATGAGCTAATCTTATTCATATTTTTCACATACATTTTGAAGTTGAATGAGATTTATACAATAAACATATATAAATAATTATTGTCCCACTTGGAATTTGATGCGGCATGGTGTTCGTGGTTTCTTTTCCCTAAACTTGTGATCGGAATTTGATCTAGGTCATTTCCATGCCCGGGTCTTTATATTGGTCTTACAAGTATTTTTGATAATCTTACGAGTGTTCTGATTACGTGGAGAAGGTAGACCAGGTATTCGTAAAATCACACAAGTTCTTCCACTAAGTCCACGACCACGTCCCATGTCTCTGATTAGCATTTTTCCTTGCATATTACAAAGTAATTAGAAAATATTTCCAAGTAATTAGATATCATTCATACAAGATACTAAATATAACAAAAAAAAGACATAATTTCCAAGTCAGATAAATCGTCAAAATAATGAAAAATTAATAAAACAAGATCAAAAGCTTTGATAAAATTCTACATGCTCTCATTTCATATCATACGATTAAACTTAGAAATCTTAATTAGTATTTATAAAGACAACTCATAGCGAACTAACAACATTAAACCCATATCAAATAAAGAAGTAAATAAACTCCCCCCTCTCTAGCTCTTACGCAAACATAGGTATACATAATCGAAACTTGATGTACATGACACAAAATAACAATACAACTTACTAATTGTATAATTTACATATTTTATTCATATTAAATCATTTTTCTACATCATTATTTCAAAATGAAAGCATTTGTCATCACAAAAGATAACATAGAAAATGAACAATAACAACTAATGAAGCTCAAAAAACTCAAACCTTTGAAGAACATATAACTGTGAGATTTAACTCTTACTAAGTTCATCAAAAATTTAAAAAATATAGATGAAGAACACATTCGGTTATTAGTTTACTATAAAGAGCCACATTTATTCTCTCCTTCTCCATCATACTTATACATATATTTGTATAAACATGAATACACCATACACATAAAAACAATCATATGAACAACACAATTGAAACAAATTAACAAATATTTAATGTTAAACATGTTGATTTAAGACAGCCACATTCATTCTCTCTATATATCACACTCATACCTATAAATATATATATATATATATAAATGCAGTATAAAGAGGAACAAAAGATATACATATAAAGAACATAAAAAATAAATGAAATAAGTTAGCAAATATAGGTAATTAGGATAACGCACTAATGTTTTATATAGTCTATATGTGGTCTTATCTCTTTCAAATTAGTTGTTGATTAAATGTAATCCAACTAATAAATTTACAGTTTTAAGACTATATTTTTTCAAATCTAACCTAAATAATTTTTCTAATTTATTTACCCAAAAGTGAATGATTATTAAAGAATACTTATATAGTAATTATTGAATTTTTGTAAAATGGTTTAGAGTTTCATGTAATAAGGGAAAATATAATGGGTTCGTATTAGTTTTCATTCTAGGAAAATAACGACATCTTATTTACTATATACACCCTTTTTATCATGTATGCAACTCATGACACATACTTAATTATTTAATAATGAATAGGAAAGTAGTGTGTTGGTTCAATTAAATGGCGGGTCGTATTTCTAAGCATTGCATGTTTATTTATATGCATTTGTATACTTATTTTTTATTTAATTATTAACATATTTAAATTTTGTATAAATTAGTTATACTTTCTATATATTTACATGTTTACTTAGATGTACTTATATACTTATTTCCTATTTTACTAACTTACTTTAATATTACACATTAATAGAATATTAATGGGATATACATATTTATAATTAAACGAATACAAAACTAGTATATTTTCATTATTGGTTTTCTTGAGCTTTCTAGGACTTACTTAGAGTTTCTCATGTTAGCTTTAATGTTGATATATCATAGAAATCCTTTAGAAAATTACTCCATTCACCACTTGATTAACAAAAAAGAGAGTCTTCTTAACTGTTAGTGGATTTCCCTTCAAAGTATTAGTTATTATGGTAAGATAACATGTATGGTTCTTGGTATCCATATTCCACAATCTTTCAAAAATCTTGAGATTCTTACAATACCGAAATCGATTTTCTTGTGTGTCTCCATGCCCACGCACATTAACAACTTAAATTTTTTATTAGCTCTAATCTCATTAATAACAATGGCTCTCGTGCATAAAAATCTATATGATCATGTAAATGTATTTGTTACATATGTAAACAAGAATGCTTGAACTATCTAACACATGGTGGCCCTCGCTATCAGCCAAAAGTAATTAGGAGTCTATAAGGCTTATGTAATCCTCAAAAAAGTAATTAGGTAATGGGAAAGGATTTTTCTTAGTGAATTAGTGAATTGTAAATTGTGTATGTGATTATATGTATGCAGTAAACACACATGACACAACAAAAGGAACCAAAGAAAAAAAAATATATTTGTACATGTTTCACGCGAATAGTTTAATAGATTAATTAGTCACTAATTACTATATTGAAACAGGCATAAAAAACCTACTGTTCCATTTATTTCTCTGACACTAATTTTTTTCGTTCATGTACTAGCCATTTGTGACGTGATCAGTTTTCAGTGATCTGCTCAATCCTCTAACTTTAGATCAAGCATGTCATTAAGCTACAAGTGCTTATACTTTGTCCTTTGTCTAATGTTTTCTGCTCTTCATTTCCAGATATTTCCATCCGATGTGTACATTAGTGGAATTGTTGATGCTGCAAAGTCGTTCACGTATATCTTGCAAATTTTCATCAGAGCTGGTCTGTACATTAATGATAACAATCAGATATGCATTAACATTCATTATAGGTTAGAAATTATTACCATGTGATCATACAGTTTTAAAGAATCACATGAAGTCTCATCTAAGCATTCTTTATAATGTTTATTGGAATTATTTGATTAATTATCTGTATAAGCTATATATGCCCTGCTTATTATGAACTTCTTCAGTTACTTCATACTTTTGAGCTAACCATAGCCAGGAGTGCCATGAAACTATCAAGTCAAATTTATTAATAATCAATAAACAGTTATGCAGTAAGATCTTAGATAAGGTTCCTCTTAAATCTTAATAGTGCAACTTTATGGGAAGTAAATATTTTTTTTCCAGGACTATATGCTCACCTCTGCCTTTGCTAGAGACGAGGTCTCCGGTGGAGCATACTAAGGCGAGTTGTGGTGAAATTGGCAAATAAATCAAGGTCAGAACTTTTCATAATTGAAATCCATATAACAACATGCACTCTCGCTTTCTTGTAAGATGTATCTACTTATTTGTAACTATGAGCTCTCTTAGCAGGCAAAGATTTATGTTGCAAATTTATTAACCAATCTAAGTTAGAATAACATTGTTATAAGCCCTCACTTCTCTAAGCAAAGAGTATTGATCTCAGATCTTTATTTTAAGTAAGTTAGAGAAGTCACCTTTTTGTATACGAACACGAAAATAAACGCTCAAATTCAGTCTAGGTTTTGGGTTTACTTTTGGGTACATGACATGAAACGAAAATACACGAATAGTTAAATAATTAAATAAATATTTCAAAATTTTATAAATACATATTGGGTATAGAAGTTTTAATAAAACAAAATAAAAAATAGTTTCAAATTTGAGTTCAACAAAATTTGACTAAACTTGACTCATTATAACTTAATGACTTGAGACTCAACTAGTAAAACTTTAACCGAAAAGTTTGGTAATTAAATATTTTTATTTATATATATTTTATTGAAAGTTACATGAACCACAACACAAAAAGTACACGAACACAAGACGACACAACACGAATCCATGGGTCGTGTTTGGGTTGCAGAATGTGGTGCAACTTAAGTACTTATTACTCCTGTTTTACCGAGTGCTTAAATTTCCTCATATTGTATCCTTTTATACATCATTTGGTTGAAAGTGTCTCTTCTGTTTATAACATGTTGCATAAAAGAACAGCTAGTATTTCAGAGTTTCCAAGATTTAAAAATGGATCTTCTTATAAATAGGCACTCCATTGAGTATATAGAAAGAGATGATTCCATAGTGGCTCATGGTTGGCGGAGTTGATGCTTTCATAAAAGTACATCAAAGCTGGCCATTACATCGTTCTCCACTGAAGCTAGTATCCCTCAAGAAATCTAGTCCACATTCGAAAGAAATTTCTTTGAGCATTCTTTGCGAAGTTGAGGTGAGTTACGTATGGACTATTAAGTTCCTTATTTATTGCATTCACATCATTCATATTTATAAATGTATGAATCGATATAATTATTAGTAATTTTTGTGTTAAGTAGTGAAATGATGTCAAAATGTGGTAGAAATGTATGAATGTATGTTCTCTATATGTTGTCGGAACACACAAAATTAGCCTTGGGAATTGCAATATCCTAATTTTACGAAGGCAGGTATCCTTTGTAAAAATTAATCTAATTTATAATTCTTATAAATTATTTGGTAGATTATAGAAGATTCTAGTCAGAAGTAATGCAAGCACAAATTCAAGTAATCAGTATAAGCAATGAAAAGTTTCTTGATCTTATTCATGAACCATATTAATGATGTAAACTAGCTAATAGTCTTCTTAAGTCTTGCTATATAAACATGAGATATATCAGTTGTATTAAAGTGAATAAGTGATAATATATAAATTAAATCATTTTGCCTTCTTTATCAATACTGATTCCAAAAAATTTAGTATCAGAGCCAAAACATTAATCCAGACCCCAAAATAATCAAAATTCATAAACCCTTCATTATATACAATGGCAGCTTCTAATGAAGGATTATTCAACTATGCACAAAGCAATATTCCAATTTTCAATGATGAAAGCTATGATTTCTGGAGCATCCAGCTGAAAACATTGTTCATCTCTCATGATTTATGGATTTAGTAGAAGATAACTACGAAGCTGGTGTTACGCAGGAAGAGATAGCATCCTGGTCAGTGGCTAGGCATGATGAATTCAAAAATAAAAAGAAAAAAGATGCAAGAGCTTTGCACTGTATTCAATAAGGAGTTAGCAAAGCAATCTTTCCCCGTATTATGGGAGCAAAAACATCAAAAGAATCATGGGATCTTTTGCAAAATCAGTTTTCAAGGTTACGAAGCACTAATTTCAGTAAAATTCTAAGTATTCTGGAATTCTTCTCTAAGGTGTCAACAATCATTAATCAGATTCGAAGTTATGGAGATACCTTGGATGATAAAAAAAGTTGTCCATAAAATTTTAAGAAGCCTGCCAGCAAAATTTGAGCATGTGGTTGCAGCAATTGAAATTTCTAAGGACTTGTCTAAATTAACGGTGGATGAACTCATGTGTGCTCTTGAAGCTAATGAGGAAAGAATTTGTAGATTCTCAAATCAGCCCCTGGAACAAGCTTTTCAAGTAAAAATCAATATAAGAAACAAAAATGATGTTGCACATCAGGAGAACGAGACACGAAGAAACTACAACAGGAACCAAAATTTTAGAAAAGGTAATCAGAATTTTCGAGGAAGAGGAGGAAGAAGAAATTTTAATGAAAGAAGCAACTTCAATAATTCCAAATATATCATTTGCTAGCGATCAAATCATGAGTCGAAAAATTGCAAATTCCGATGCAAAAGGTGCAAAGTTTCTAACCATTCTCAGAGAGAGTGCTGGTTCCAAAACAAAACTCAAGGAAATGCAAATTTTTCAGAGGAGAGTAAAGAGCCACAAAAGGAGTGGTATATTGATAGCGCTTGTAGCAATCACATGACGGGCAAAAAGGAGCTTTTCTCAAAACTTGATAAAAGATATAAATCTAAAGTAAAGATCGGAGATGGGAAAATGTTGAAAATTGAAGGCAAAGGGATCATTACCTTTTATTCTAAAGAAGATAAGTCTTCAAACATTACTGATGTTCATTATGTTCCTGAATTAACTCAAAATCTATTGAGTATTGGACAATTGATGCAAAGAGGTTTTTCCATAATTTTTGATGAAGATCATTGTGTTACTTTCGATAAGAAAAAGAAATTCTCAGTGGCAAGAGTTAGAATTATTCCAAACAAAACTTTTCATTTAATAATGCCACTGGAAGGTGGTGTTGCTTTAAAAGTTGTGAAGAACGATGATACTTTTTCTTGGCATCTAAGGTATGGGCATCTTAACTTTAATGGACTGAAGTTATTAAAAGAGAAAAATATGGTCATAGGTCTGCCTTCCATCTCAAAAAACAGTGAAGTTTGTGAAGGTTGTTTATATGGGAAAATGCACATATTGCCTTTTCCCGAAACTGCTTGTAGAGCAAGGGCTCCGGTGGAACTAGTTCACTCAGATATATGCGAATCAAGGACTCCATCCATCAATGGCAGCAAATACATTCTCCTATTCGTGGATGGCTACACAAGAATGATGTGGGTATATTTCTTGAAGCAAATATATGAGGCATTTAACTCTGTTATCCAGTTCAAGGTGCTGGTAGAAAATCCAAGTAAATTTAAAATAAAAACTCTCAGAACTGATCGCGGTGGAGAGTATATATCTCAACCTTTTCTTAGTTATTGTAAAGAAAAAGGCATAAGCAGGCAGCTGACGATAAGATATAGTCCTCAGTAAAACGGCGTCGCAGAATGAAAGAATCGAACAATTGTGGAAATGGCCAGAAGCATGTTTAAAGAAAAAGGATTGTCAAATATTTTCTGGGCAGATTAATACAGCTATCTACCTTCTGAATATCTCTCCAACAAAGTCAGTGTTTAATATATCACCTTACGAAGCTTGGCATAGGCAGAAACTAGAAGTACATCAACTCAAAGTATTTGGATGCATCGCCTATTCTCATATTCCTGCACAACATAGAGAGAAATTTGATGAGAAAGGTGAGAAACTACTTTTTCTTGGCTATAGTGAAGAATAAAAGGCTATCGTCTTTTTAATCCTGCCACCAAGAAATTTGTGATCTCCAAAGATGTAATTTTTGAAGAAAAGAAACAATGGAACTTTCAAAATAATACATCTGAATCATAACTTCAGAATGTGCCAACAATTTCTCCAGAAACTTTGGAAGTTGTTGTCACACCAGAAGAAGGATCAAGATTCACAATTGAAGATACCACATATACAGAAGTACTCAGACATCGTTCAATTCAAGATATTTATGATTCTTATAATGTTGTATTCTTTACATGTGAACCAAACAAAATTTAAGGATGCTGCAAAAGAAGGAACATCGAGAAAAGCAATGGATGATGAGATTACAACAATAGAGAAGAATCATACATAGAGACTTGTTGATCCTCCTGAAAATAAAGATGTCATAGGACTGAAGTGGGTCTATACGACAAAATATAATAAAGATGGAACAGTCCAAAAGCACAAAGCAAGATTAGTATCTAAGGGGTACTTCTCAGCAACCAGAAATTGATTTTACTGAAACTTTTGCTCCAGTAGTACGCATGGAGACAATAAGATATGTACTTGCTATTTGTTATATCAAGTATTTCTACGACATAACGACTAGAAGTTGCATGCGACGGGGGTGGACGAATACGTAAGACATGATCATTCAGGTGTCGACATGGACAGCTGCAAGAAGAGAGCCAAAGACGTGTAGAAGGATTCAATAACAAACCTGAAAAATAGGAGAAAAGCATCAAAAAAGTGGAGAAGAACGTGGAAGATGGTAAGAGATATGGGAGGAGAAAAAATAGCTAACAAAAGGATAGAGGGCAATTCAAATAAAAAAGTGAGACAACGGCAGGAAGATTAGAGGGGGATAAATAGTAGAAAATACATAGACTAGAGCAAGTCTTCTAGTATAACACAAAAATACACTACTTCTTACATTGTAATTCAGCTACGTGATTTTGATATAGTGGATCTCTTTTAGGCTGGGCTACAAATCCCACCTGCGGTTTTGATCCTTTACGGGATTTTCTGCCTCACCAAATCGTGGTGTTTTTTACTTGCTATTTTCATTACGTTATAATCCTAGTTCTTTCATTAAAAACTTATAAATATATTATTAGCATTAACACACATAAATTTGGTAAAAATAATTGGCGCCATCTGTGGAAAATTGCTAAGGATTTCTACACACCTACATCATGTCCACCAGCGAACCAACACGAAACCAGACAAACACAGAAGGTAACGCTTCCAACAACGAGGAGATGGCTGCAATGTTGAAAAAGCTACAGTCAGAGATGGACAAATGCAGTCGCTTTTGATGGAAAGAGCCACACACCAAACTGGCTATTGGAAAGGTACTTAGTTGGTTTCGAAGTCAACTAAGATTTCTACTGAACAACATGTGCAAGAATTAAGTGCAAAGGTAAATAATCGTGAGAGTGAATTAGAAGCGCAGTTTAACAAGAATGTAGAACATGACTTGGATGATGGAAAAACCGGAAGAAGCGAACTTCAAAAAAAAACTAATCCACAACTAAGTTCAAATGTAATAAAAAATAATATGTAGTCACTAATAATCTTGTAATTAAAAGAAAAAGAGAAACAATAGGTCATAAATAAATGTTTTTAATAAAAAAGGGCCAAAAACAATATAAATGAATTTTATAATCTTTTGAGCATATTTTGTGATTATAATATAATAGGTAATTAAGGTTGGAGGCCATGGAAAAATCATTTTAGAGGAGAACTTAGAAATCATATAATCATTAATTACAATATAACTTATGATGTTATTAATTTTGTATTAAATTTTCTTCTATATCATTGAGAAACCATGTCCAAAATGTCTATATCTCCCTTGTGTACTTTCTAAATACCTGTTTGTATTAATTTCATCTATATTAACTTACGACCAAATATGTCATATTGGATGAGTCTGAGTCGGAAAGGACTTTTCGATCTATGATAATGGTCATTACCGATCAAAAAGGTAATAAATAACTTTTTCATTTTCTTGAGTATTGGCCCCACCCATTTACATGGCAGCAACGGGAATGTTTAATAAATCACCTTACGAAGCTTGGCATGGGCAGAAACCAGAAGTACATCAACTCAAAGTATTTGGATGCATCGCCTATTCTCATATTCCTGCACAACATAGAGAGAAATTTGATGAGAAAGGTGAGAAACTGCTTTTTCTTGGCTATAGTGAAGAATAAAAGGCTATGGTCTTTTTAATCCTGCCACCAAGAAATTTGTGATCTCCAAAGATGTAATTTTTGATGAAAAGAAATAATGGAACTTTCAAAATAATACATCTGAATCATCACTTCAGAATGTGCCAACAATTTCTCCAGAAACTTTCGAAAATGTTGTCACACCAGAAGAAGGATCAAGATTCACAATTGAAGATACCACATATACAGAAGTACTCAGACATCGTTCAATTCAAGATATTTATGATTCTTATAATATGGTATTCTTTACATGTGAACCAAAAAAATTTAAGGATGCTGCAAAAGAAGGAACATCGAGAAAAGCAATGGATGATGAGATTACAACAATAGAGAAGAATCATACATGGAGACTTGTTGATCCTCCTAAAAATTAAGATGTCATAGGATTGAAGTGGGTCTATAAGACAAAATATAATAAAGATGGAACAGTCCAAAAGCACAAAGCAAGATTAGTATCTAAGGGGTACTTCTCAGCAACCAGAAATTGATTTTACTGAAACTTTTGCTCCAGTAGTACGCATGGAGACAATAAGATATGTACTTGTTATTTGTTATATCAAGTATTTCTACGACATGACGACTAGAAGTTGCATGCGACGGGGGTGGACGAATACGTAAGATATGATCATTCAGGTGTCGACATGGACAACTGCAAGAAGAGAGCCAAAGACGTATAGAAGGATTCAATAACAAACCTGAAAAATAGGAGAAAAGCAGCAAAAAAGTGGAGAAGAACGTGGAAGATGGTAAGAGAGATGGGAGGAGAAAAAATAGCTAACAAAAGGATAGAGGGCAATTCAAATAAAAAAGAGAGACAACGGCAGGAAGATTAGAGGGGGATAAATAGTAGAAAATACATAGACTAGAGCAAGTCTTCTAGTAGAACACAAAAATACACTACTTCTTACATTGTAATTCAGCTACGTGATTTTGATATAGTGGATTTCTTTTAGGCTGGGCTACAAATCCCACCTGCGGTTTTGATCCTTTACGGGATTTTCCGCCTCACCAAATCGTGGTGTTTTTTACTTGCTATTTTCATTACGTTATAATCCTAGTTCTTTCATTAAAAACTTATAAATATATTATTAGCATTAACACACATAAATTTGGTAAAAACAATTGGCGCCGTCTGTGGAAAATTGCTAAGGATTTCTACACACCTACATCATGTCCACCAGCGAACCACCACGAAACCTGACAAACACAGAAGGTAACGCTTCGAACAACGAGGAGATGGCTGCAATGTTGAAAAAGCTACGAGATGGACAAATGCAGTCGATTTTGATGGAAAGAGCCACACACCAAACTGGCTATTGGAAAGGTACTTAGTTGGTTTCGATGTCACCTAAGGTTTCTACTGAACAACATGTGCAAGAATTAAGTACAAAGGTAAATAATCGTGAGAGTGAATTAGAAGCGCAGTTTAACAAGAATGTAGAACATGACTTGGATGATGGAAAAACCGGAAGAAGCGAACTTCAAAAAAAAAAACTAATCCACAACTAAGTTCAAATGTAATAAAAAGCAATATGTACTCACTAATAATACTTGTAATTAAAAGAAAAAGAGAAACAATAGGTCATAAATAAATGCTTTTAATAAAAAAGGGACAAAAACAATATAAATGAATTTTATAATCTTTTGAGCATATTTTGTGATTATAATATAATAGGTAATTAAGGTTGGAGGCCATGGAAAAATCATTTTAGAGGAGAACTTAGAAATCATATAATCATTAATTAGAATATAACTTATGATGTTATTAATTTTGTAATAAGTTTTCTTCTATATCATTGAGAAACCATGTCCAAAATGTCTATATCTCACTTGTGTACTTTCTAAATACCTGTTTGTATTAATTTCATCTATATTAACTTACGACCAAATATGTCAGATTGGATGAGTCTGAGTCAGAAATGACTTTTCTATCTATGATAATGGTCATTACCGATCAAAAAGGTAATAAATAACTTTTTCATTTTCTTGAGTAGTGGCCCCACCCATTTACATGGCAGCAACGTGAATGTTTAATAAAGTTTGATAACCGATCAAGTTTTTGGTTACTTTTAAATCTACAATTCACCTTTGCTTCGTCCCAGTTTTTCCTACTTGGCATCTATGTGCCACATGTCACGCTTGACTAGGATGTCACGGTGGTCCGTGTCAACTTTGGTTTGTTGGTCTTGTTCATGTTTATACACAAACAAAGAAATATTTTCATCAATTATATCTGATCACAATGTAAGGGACCAACTTCATAAGAAATATTGTTGAAAATAGTCATGAATAGTCTATTTTGATCATTTTTGTATTACACCATTTTATTTTTTGGAAAAACATTAATATATTATTTGAAATTATATAATATAATATATTTGCACTAAGATGTTTTTTTATAAATTACATAATATAGTTGAAAAAAAATTGTTGTATTTAGTACCAATTCTTTACTCCTATAAATTGTTTAACTTAATTAATTTAGAAATACATATTTCATAAAAAATAAGTAAATTAGTTTTAAAAGTTCAAATTTGAATGATTCATGTAGAACTTTTAAATATTACTCTCTTGGTCCCTTTGAAATATATACAAATGGTTTGGTATTAAGAGATAGTGTAATTTTGAAGAAAAAAAGTAAGAAAATTGAGTAAAGTGATGGTACTCATCAATATTATATATATATAGCGGGCTACTCTAATACAAATCTCCTTATAATGAAAACTAAAATCTAAAATAATTTTTTTGTTAAATCACGTCAAAACATGGCACATGGAGAAAAATACAGTGAAGTCGGATTTCAAAAAAAGTTTATCGATTAACGGGAAAAAATAAATAAAAAACGGAGGGGAAAAAATGGAATTATGTGTAGCAGGGAGCATATATATTGTGTGTACTACATCTACGGGGACCTTGGATTAGATTGATCTAAGGGCTGAGATTAGTTTCTAATTTTTATTTTAATTTTAGTTTCTATTTGATTATTTGTATATATATATATAACTAGTGAGTAGTTAATTTCTATATAATAAAATTTTACAATTTTGAGTCACTTTGAAAATGTATAGAATTGAGACAGAGAGAGTGGGAAATATGCACCCATTACAAAATTTAAAAATTTATCATTTGTAATTGTGTTTTTGTATTACTAAATAAAATAATAAATTTAATAAATATTTTATTTTGATATTTATCATACAACTATAAAAAACAAACAAAAAAGTTATTTCTTTGTTTTTAAACCTTACAAAGAATATGAACTAAAAAAAATAATAGAGAAATAGAAAAATTACTTGATTGAAGAATATTACGTAAAGAAATTTCTAAGAAATTTCCTACAAATTTCTAATGTTTTATATATCACCCTTATATATAAACTTAAGGGTGTTGCACATACTCCATAATCCCTAATTCCTTGACGGCCGCCCCAATCTTACTATATTCCAGAACTTCAAAATTTAGTATATGACCAACCAATTGAGCTGCAAAGATGGTGAGGAGAGCGGATCAGGGGAAGATATCAGGGTCTTTGTGCTAAAGGTACAACTAATTTCTAATAAATAAGATTTTGATTTGCTTTGTATTATAGGTTGGCACTTTTAATCCTTAAATTTTTTCATATGTGTAGCTTTATCAGGGATTGTTCATTATACATCAAAGATGTGGGGAGTTATACATACTAATTCTCTTTTTGATTCTTTTATATTGATTTTTATTTATTTATATTAAAATAGTGTAATGTTTTGCACAGGAGGTGATAGGAAAGGTCACCCTATCACAGTTGCGGCTAAAGGGAGTTCTGCATAATCTTGCCCCAAAACTCGAAAAAGTGCGGCAGCCATCACAGTTGACCCCACTGTAGCAGCACAATACATCCGTCTGTTTTGCCCCTTCTTCCCATAAACCATGTCTAGTATTAGGTCATCTGATTCGAATGAGGGTGTCATCTGATTGTCCAAGGAGGTCGTAGTCATCCTCTTTGTCACTGTCCTTGTTGTACTAATTTTTTTAATATCTATTATCTTTTAAATTCAAGCAATGTAATCGTAGTAACCCATTTGGAAATAATAGATAAATTAGTATCATGTTAATTATTATTAATCAAATATTGTTAAATTTGTGAGGATCTATATGCGGATATCTTAAATTGATAATATTAGTTATCTCTTGTATACATTACTCAAAACTACAATAAATTATTTCATTTACTTTTATATAAATTATATAGCCATAACATCTTTTTATTGATTATTAACTATAAATTAAATTTTTAAAATTGAAATAAGTAACAATTACTTTATATAGACAAAAGTTTTAAATAATATCTATCCAACATTCCTATCAAGCAAAGTCTATATAATATGTAATATATCAATTGTATAATAATTTCAAACTAATTTTACTTTACTTATAAGTATTGTTTTGTATGTGTTTAAAAGCCTAGCACGTGTGGAGATAAATTAAAAATAAATTTAGTTGGCCAACAATCATCCAAAACAAAAATAAACTCCAAAGAACCCAAAGTTTAATATATAAAATAAATTGCTAATCCACAATTAAAATCAAATGTAAACAAAAACAATATGTAATCACAAAGAAATGCTTTTAATGAAAAGAAAATGAGAAAAAAAAATGATAAGTAGTGCACTAATCACATCTAATTATGTAAAAAAAGATTAGAAAAATAAAATTATTAATATTATATAGGGATAAAAAAATATAAATGAATTTGAGAATCTCTTGATCACATTTTCAATTATAAAATAATAGGTAATTAAGGTTGTAGGCCATGCAAAAATCTGAAATGAGAGTATAAAAATCATATAATCATTAATTACCTTATAATTCTTCTATGTCATTGTGAAATAATGATGAAAATGCCTATGTCTATAGCATTCTCGGCAAACTCTACACTTTCTTCGAACCACCCCTTTTCTTGATTGACCAATTTATTTATTTAGTTTTTTTTCAAATTTATAGCAAAAATTCAATCGGTACAAACCCCCAATTAACTGACTGAATACAAATATTCTGAAAATTAAAAATAAAGATAATGGTTTCTCGAGCGATCCAGCCTGCATCTCCACCGAAAACAGTAGTTTCACAATTGCCCTCACATTAATTCTATGGATAGTACAATGTTCAGAGGACTCAATTGCAAAAACTGAGAGGGCCCTCGTGTTATGAACAAAAATATTTTGTGAGAGGTGAGCACATGCACTTTTCACTACTGTATCAAAAGCACCTCACCTATCTACCTGCCGGACACCATCTATAAATAATAACTCAATTAAATGAAATGAAAAAGAAGTAAATTTTTGAACAGAATCCAATATTTATTGAAAGAAAGTTAAAAACAAATGATAAAAATGTTGTATGGATGAAGAGAGATGATGAAGATAGAGATGAAGATGGGTAGAAAGGGTGAAGAAGGAGGTGTGATGATTAGGGTTAAAGGAAGATGGGGCGGCCGACTCTCATCGAGAGAGAGGGAGAATTGATTGACCAATTTTTTAATACTCTTTTTGACATATAATTCTAAACACTCTTTAGCCTTTTCGGGTTTTTGCATCTTCAAATGCCTTAATTAATAAAAAGAACTTAGGTGTGTGTAATGTACATGATTATAAAAATAAAAATAACATACAACAAACTTCTTGGTAACTTCTTTAGCCCATTTCGAATTTTGTGCAAGAATGGCAATACACGTGTATGCCCAACTGCCCATTTTGAACGAATAGTCGCATTCAATATCTTCACTGTTGTATCATTTTGTATATTATAAAATTAATTTTAATGTAGTCAGTCATAAACACAAAAGCTTCATAATCTATGAGCTAATCGTATTCATATTTTTCACATACATTTTGAAGTTGAATGAGATTTATACGATAAACATATATAAATAATTACTGTCCCACTTGGAATTTGATGCGGCATGGTGTTTTTGGTTTCTTTTCCCTAAACTTGCGATCGGAATGTGATCTAGGTCATTTTCATGCCCGGGTCTCTATATTGGTCTTACAAGTGTTTTTGGTAATCTTACGGGTGTTCTGATTGCGTGGAGCAAGTAGATTAGGTGTTCGTAAAATAGCACAAGTTCTTCGACTAAGTCCACGACCATGTCCCATGTCTCTGATTAGCATTTTCCCTGCATACTACAAAGTAATTAGAAAATATTTCCAAGTAGTTAGATATCATTCATGCAAGATACTAAATATAACAAAAAAACATAATTTCCAAGTCAGATAAATCGTCAAAATAATGAAAAACTAATAAAACAAGATCAAAAGCATTGATAAAATTCTAAATACTCTCATTTCATACGATTAAACATAGAAATCTTTATTAGTATTCGTAAATACAACTCATAGAGAACTAACAACATTAAACCCATATCAAATAAAGACGCAAATAAACCCCCCCTCTAGCTCTTACGCAAACATAGGTATACATAATCGAAACTTGATGTACATGACACAAAATAACAATACAACTTACTAATTATATAATTTACATATTTTATTGATATTAAATTAATTTTCTACATCATTATTTCAAAATGAAAGCATTTGTCATCACAAAAGACAACATAGAAAATGAACAATAACAACTATTGAAGCTAAAAAAACTCAAGCGTTTGAAGAACATATAACAGTGAGATTTAACTCTTACCAAGTTCATAAAAAATTTATAAAATATAGATGAAAAACATATTCGGTTATTAGTTTACTATAGAGAGCCACGTTTATTCTCTCCTTCTCCATCATAGTTATACATATATATGTATCAACATGAATACACCGTACACATAAAATAAATCATATGAACAACACAATTGAAACAAATTAAGACAGCCACATTCATTCTCTCTATATATCACACTCATACCTATAAATATATATATATATATATATATAAATGCATATATATGTATAAAGAGGAACAAAAGATATACATATAAAGAACACACAAAATAAATTAAATAAGTTAGCAAATATAGGTAATTAGGATAACGCATCAATGTTATATATAGTCTATATGTGGTCTTATCTCTTTCAAATTAGTTGTTGATTAAATGTAATCCAACTAATAAATTTACAGTTTTAGGACTATATTTTTTCAAATCTAACCCAAATAATTTTTCTAATTTATTTACCCAAAAGTAAATGATTATTTAAAGAATACTTATATAGTAATTATTGAACTTTTGTAAAATGGTTTAGAGTTTCATGCAATAAGGGAAAATATAATGGGTTCGTATTAGTTTTCATTCTAGGAAAATAACGACATCATATTTACTATATACACCCTTTTTATCATCTATGCAACTCATGACCGATAATTAATTATTTAATAATGAATAGGAAAGTAGTGTGTTGGTTCAATTAAATGGCGGGTCATTGTTGTACTTCTAAGCATTGCATGTTTATTTATACGCATTTGTATACTTATTTCTTATTTAATTATTAACATATTTAAATTTTGTATAAATTAGTTGTACTTTCTATATATTTACATGTTTACTTCGATGTACTTATATACTTATTTCCTATTTTACTAACCTACTTTAATATTACACATTAATAAAATATTAATCAGATATTCATATTTATGATTAAACGAACACAAAACTAGTATATTCTCATTATTGGTTTTCTTGAGCTTTCTAGGACTTACTTATAGTTTCTCATGTTAGCTTTAATGTTGATATATCATAGAAATCCTTTAGAAAATTACTCCATTCACCACTTGATTAATAAAAAAGAGAGTCTTCTTAACTGTTAGTGGATTTTCCTTCAAAGTCTTAGTTATTACGGTATGATAACATGTATGGTTCTTTGTATCCATATTCCATAATCTTTCAAAAATCTTGAGATTCTTACAATACCGAAATCGATTTTCTTGTTTGTCTCCATGCCGACGCACATTAGCAACTTAAATTTTTTATTAGCTCTAATCTCATTAATAATAATGGCTCTCGCGCATAAAAATCTATCTGATTACAATTATTTCCCGTCATACCAGAAAATTTTGATCGCAACATATTTTTGTGAAAGTCATCTCTAAATCACAAAATCTATAATACCACTTTCTAAGAATTTAAATGTATAATAAATTGTTGGAGATTACGGGAAAGAGTTTTTTTCTGAGTAATTCCATACAACTTACTCACACAAAACATATACATAAAACTTGCAACTGCAATGAAATAATTTGATCATTTTCTATGAATACAAAACTTAGAAGATTGTCATATTTATGCGGCTAGGTCTACATGGAATTTACAAGAATATTCGCACCTAAGTTAATATGTAATTGAATAAGTACATGATTTAATCACATATAGAAATGCAAAATTATGAACTCGAAGACTATTCTATTTTCATAAAAAAGCAAATTAAAGTGTAGCTTAGCTTGTTTTAAAACAACATACATTTATAATCTTTTAGTTAGCAAGGAGAGATTCTTTATATATTTTGCATACGAGATAAACACATTAATTCACTACAAGAAAACTGTCAATAGACATCATAGATTAGACATTGGTCACCCGTGTCACCGATGTTAAAAATATTTTTAACATCACCACTTTTAAAAGTGATGTCTTTAGCTTTTTAACATCCTACAGCTTTAAACCGATATCTAAAAAATTATTAAAATAATTCGAAAAAATATCCCGCTTATTACCAAATTCTTCCCCGCCTTAGGTAAAAAAATATTGGATGAAATTTTCCGCATTGAATTTTTTGGCTCTCCTAAATTCAATCGATTTTGGTCAAATTTATTATTTGGAAATGGCATGAAATTTCCTATAACTTTTAAAACTTTTGGGGCAAAAGTTGGTGGAAATTCCCCTCTATTTTTAAATTTATATTTCTACACAAATCCGTTTGTATGTATCTAATTTGGCCACATTCAATTGTATTTAGTATATTCAGAATTTTTAATAATTTATTTAAACTATTTAAATGTTAGTGAATATTTTAAAAAATATGTATACACACAATAATAACATTCATCCCAACTACAAGTTTATATGGTATAAAAATATATGTGATGAAAGAACTTTTATTTAAATTTTATGATACTTCCGTGAAATTTAAATATATTTTATAAAAAAAAGTTTAAAAAATTATGAAAGAATTATCGCGTTCCAAGTCGACGGACTGCATTCACTATATTTTTTGACAAAATATTAGTGAGCTAATAATTAACTTGTTTTTGAATCTCTACATTAGAGTAGGTAGTATGATTACATGGGGTTATAAATTTAAATTTTAGGGTATCGATTAGGGTTTTAGTTTTTAATTTATATCTCATTTATTTTGAGTAATCTATTACGGATGTGATTATTCGAATTATTTTACAAATTCGAATTTAGGGGTTGAGATTCTTACCATAGAGTGTTCCTACTATTTAGAATAATATTAGACCATCCAACCACATGGATGTTAAAATGGTTACAAGAAAATGTTATATGCAAATTTTAACAATTTTTAATCATTAGACCTCGATTATTTTAACAAATAAGGTATCACTAACTTAACTAAATATTTCACCACACAATCTTTTTCATGGAATTTATGCTCAAATTGACCAACTTCATGATTTTAAATTTTTTATTAAAATTACAAGTTGTTAATATAATTTATTATATTTTTAATATTATAATATTTGTAAGAAAAAAGGTAATTAATTACAATTTTAATTTCCTAGAAATTATAAGAAAGCATAAGAAAAATATTAATCGACACTCCTAAATTCGACCGGTTACAGTTGAATTTAGTGTCACTTCAATAGTCCCCTTGCATTAGATCTAACACACCAAATTTAACCCCTAAAACACTCATCCAACGGTTGAATTTACATTTAATAAAACCAAATTATAAGTAAAAAAAAATGATTAAATAAAATTTTTAACCCGAAGCCCTCCTTTCACTCACGTAACCCACCCCTTCTCTTTTTCTCTCTCCCCCTCTATTTCTATTTGTGTCCCTCCCACCATCTTACTCTCCCTCCTGAAGGTAATAATTCGGTAGAGAGCTAGGTAGATAATTTTTCAAAAATTTCCATTTTCTTGATTTTAATTCGAATTAGACTTTTTACTTTAGGTTGTTTATTGATGTGTTTTGAAGTTACGAATCGATAGATCATTGAACATGAGCGTGTAGATAATTTTTTCATGATTTATGATTGACTGTGTTGCTCCATTTACATGTTTGGTATGTGGTGGGGAAATTGTTTATATTAAGGTTTTTTTAGTTTGGTGAATTTTTTGTTAATGTTGTTTTTTTCTTTACAGACGTTCAATTGATTTTGGCCGGAATCGATTAAATGCTAGTTATTTGTAAGTTTGGATATGAATATGAGATTGTTGGGTCAATTTTGAGTGTATTAAGTTGAAAAATTGGACTGAAAACTGAGCTTTTTTGGAGAAATTAAAGCTGCTGGAATATGACTGGACCTGGGTAAACTCACCGGAATCTGGAAATTTTCCAATGTCCAGCGAGAGATTTGTCTCTTAAAACTGGTGTTTGTTAATTCAACCGAAGGTGGTGGAATTTAGATTCGCATCTTTGACCATATACGGTCAATTTAATTTTAGGCAGACATTTTAAATTTATTCAAAATATTTAATAGTTTTGGCGGGATTTTCAATTTTTTGGTGAAAAGTCAAATTCAACTACCTTGGTCAAATTTGGCCAGTTGAATTTAAGCGGTTTTTTTTAAATGGTCAAAATTAGCTGGTCCAATTTACTTTAAAAATGACCGACTTACTAAACATTCCTCCCGTATTATGACCGATCCAGAAACTAAAAGATACCACCGTGTCCTGACATATTTAGGTAAATGCGAGGACTTTTGGCCGGTCGTATTTACCTGTTTTTCTTATATTGATAGCTCATCTAAATATGAGGGGTTTGTTAAAATGACGTAATATATAAGTTGATCCACATGTTAAATGACTTAATCAAGAGAAAGATGGGATCTAATAAATTCGACATCATAAACTTTGAAATTCTTGAAGAATTGCCCTCACCGATTTTCCAATTTTCAAATAGTTCTTGGCTAAATGATATTATACTTCATTTTGATGTCTCTCAGCTTTGTTTCTTTCATTTTGTACTTAGTGGCGCAACAAACCATATGGTTTCTCTAACCATCTCAGTTATCTACCTCTCTTTCACCTTTTTCAGTTGATGGAAGTGCTTTGGGCGTGGATCCTATCACGTTTTGCCTTTCCAATTAAAATTCAAATAAATTCTCTTGTGTAATAAAGAAATATTTAATCTCATTACATCCTTTATTTCATAAATTCCATATATTGGCATATTAGTTCTTGTATATTCTTGCAATGACTTGGTTTGCCAAATGTTCATGGTTGTGGTGGTTAATATGTTAAGAGACACCAACACCAAAGGTAAGTCTCATCTGGAGAAAATTAAGGGTTGAGGTATTGTTTCGACCACTTCAAATTATTTTCATCTTATATCCTTTTCATTTATGAAGGAATAATATGTGCAAAGTTTATATGTTTTTTTAATATTTTTTGTTTTAATAAAAGTATTGTTGCTTGATTGTCAGGTTTATTAATTATATCATTCACGAGGATTTAATTAAGTAATTATTTTTAAAATTTTATCTTCTTACTTCTTTTCATGTTTATCGGGTTTTTAAAATATTTTTTATTTTTGTTAAAGTATTGTTCCTTGATTAGGTTATAACCGTTCCAGTCATAAGGTAGTACTAATAGCTGATAACGCTTTAAGAGGACATAAGAGAAACTGCAATAGATTAGTTATTCATTCTCTTAATTTTTGTAACTTAAATTTTAGGGAATGAGTGTACTAGTACAACGGATTAAGCATCATCTCTCCCAAGACTTTGAAGAAGGAAGACTGTGCATCTTCACCAGTGTAACAGATTTTTTCTTATGTACACACATTTGCAACATGATGCTCTATGATATGATACATTATTTCTCTACTTGTTTGGGGTCAACTTCAACTTTATACTCACATCCGTGTGCCTCCAGACTCAACTGCAGTTCAGAAGTACACGGTTTAAGTTCCAACTGTATCATTACTGCAAATGTTTGCTTTCCAGCATGGGTGATGGACCCTGGACCTGCTGTGCATTATGGGTGTTAAATTATTAATATTATCAAAACAATTCCATTAGTGTTGCAACTATTCTGAATTTTCAGATATTGCCAGTAGCCGTGAACCATTTGACCTCTGTGAACAACATTATGGAAATTCCTTTAACCTCCCAAGCTAATTTAACCAGCAGCATAATTCAGAGCACAAGTTTAATAATGTCGGAGGAGCGAGGATCACTATTGCAGGTGTCTTGAGGATGAATGAGAATAAGCTCCTGATTAGCATATCCAGACGACTGGGGCACATGGCTCCACGGGCCCACATGATGAATTGAAGAGGAGAAGTTCCAAAGGTTCATCAGATGCGAATTCAGGAGCAGTTCTCTAGGCTCATTAGATGAGTAATCCAAAAGTATGAGAATCTCTTAGGTTATTAGATTTTTAAACCAAAAATGAGAACTTTATAAGGTACATTACAAAAGGACAAGTGCAAGAGGATAATTGGAATTTAAATCGAAAAGGAGAAGGTCTAGCTGTCTGTCTCTCACATGATAAATACAAAGAGAGAAGTTTTGCAATGAATAGACACAAAGAACAGAAGCAAAACCTGTAATTAAATATCAAACATGTATAAGTATCCCACAAAAAAGCAAGCCGAGCAAGATATCACAAAAAATGGCACGAAAGTATCTTTATCTTCCAACAAGGTCGGCGATTGGCAAAGCGCTTGGTTGGAAATCTAAGAATTTTCGGTTGTATTGCATATGCACATATTCCTGACAAGAAAAGAAAAAAGCTAGATGAGATTAGATGAGATTGTCAAGAAGTGTATCTTTACCACGGTTTTTATCCTTTACAGGATTTTCCGCGTCACCAAATCCTGGTGTTTTTTACTTGCTATTTTCATTACGTTATAATCCTAGTTCTTTCATTAAAAACTTATAAATATATTTTTAGCATTAACACACATAAATTTGGTAAAAACAATTGGCGCCGTCTGTGGAAAATTGCTAAGGATTTCTACACACCTACATCATGTCCACCAGTGAACCACCACGAAACTCGAAAAACACACAAGAGAACGCTTCCAACAACGAGGAGATGGCTGCAACGTTGAAAAAGCTACAGTCAGAGATGGACAAATGCAGTTGATTTTGATGGAAAGAGCCACACACCAAACTGGCTAGTGGAAAGGTACTTAGTTGGTTTCGATGTCAACTAAGGTTTCTACTAAACAACATGTGCAAGAATTAGGTACAAAGGTAAGTAATCGTGAGAGTAAATTAGAAGCGCAGTTTAACAAGAATGCAGAACATGACTTGGATGATGGAAAAACCGGAAGAAGCGAACTTCAAAAAAAAAAACTAATCCACAACTATGTTCAAATGTAATAAAAAACAATATGTAGTCACTAATAATACTTGTAATTAAAACAAAAAGAGAAACAATAGGTTATAAGTAAATGCTTTTAATAAAAAAGGGCCAAAAAGAATATAAATGAATTATATAATCTTTTGAGCATATTTTGTGATTATAATATAATAGGTAATTAAGGTTGGAGACCATGGAAAAATCATTTTAGAGGAGAACTTAGAAATCATATAATCATTAATTAGAATATAACTTATGATGTTATTAATTTTGTATTAAGTTTTCTTCTATATCATTGAGAAACGATGTCCAAAATGTCTATATCTCACTTGTGTATTTCTAAATACGTGTTTGTATTAATGTCACCTACATTAACTTAGGACCAAATATGTCAGATTGGATGAGTCTGAGTTGGAAATGACTTTTCTATCTATGATCATGGTCATTACCGATCAAAAAGGTCGTAAATAACTTTTTCATTTTCTTGAGTATTGGCCCCACCCATTTACATGGCAGCTACCTCGATGTTTAATAACGTTTGATAACCGACCAAGTTTTTGGTTACTTTCAAATCTACAATTCGCCTTTGCTTGGTCCCAGTTTTTCGTACTTGGCATGTATGTGCCACATGTCACGCTTGACTACGATGTCACGGTGGTCGGTTTTAACTTTGTTTTGTTGGTCTTGTTCATGTTTATAGACAAACAAAGAAATATTTTCATCAATTATATTCGATCACAATGTAACCGACCAACTTCATAAGAAATATTGTTGAAGATGGTCATAAATAATCTATTTTGATCATTTTTGTATTACACCATTTTATTTTTTGGAAAAACACTAATATATTATTTGAGATTATATAATATAATATATATTTGCACTAAGCTGTTTTTTTTATAAATTACGTAATGTGGTTGAAAAAAATTGTTGTATTTAGTACCAATTCTTTACTCGTATAAATTGTTTAACTTAATTAATTTAGAAATACATATTTCATAAAAAATAAGTAAATTAGTTTGGTATTAAGAAATAGTGTAATTTTGAAAAAAAAAGTAAGAAAAGTGAGTAAAGTGATCGTACTCATCAATATTATATATATATATATATATATAGGGGCTACTCCAATAGAAACCTCCTTATAATGAAAACTAAAAACTAAACTAATTTTTTTTTTAAATCTCATCAAAACATAGCACATATGGTATGCAAATTGATAGTTACGAGATGGAGAAAAATACAGTGAAGTCGGATTTCAAAAAAAGTTCACCGATTAACGGGAAAAATCAAATCAAAAACGGAGGGGAAAAGCTGGAATTATGTGTAGGAGGGAGCATATTAATCCTGTGTACTACATCTAGGGGGCCTTTAGATTAGATTGATATAAGGGACGAGATTAGTTTCTAGTTTTTATTTTAATTTTAGTTTCTATTTGATTATTTGTCTATATATATATATCTATATATATATAACTAGTGTAGTGGAAAATATAGTGGATGTAAGTGAGTAAAAGATAGTGGATGTAAGTGAGTAATTAATTTCTATGTAATAAAATTTTGCATTTTTGAGTAACTTTGAAAATGTATAGAATTGAGACGGAGAGAGTGGGAAATATGCACCAATTACAAAATTCAAAAATTTATCATTTGCAATTGTGTTTTTGGATTACTAAATAAAATAATAAATTTAATAAATATTTTATTTTGATATTTATCATACAACTATAAAAAAACAAACAAAAAAGTTATTTCTTTTTTTTAAACCTTACAAAGAATATGAACTAAAAAAAATAATAGAGAAATATAAAAATTACTTGATTGAAGAATATTAGGTAAAGAAATTTCTGACAAATTTCCTAGAAATTTCTAATGTTTTATATACCATTGCCTACAACAAATCTGGCCATTTCACTACAACAAATCTGGCCATTTACGACGGTTTTTTTGAACTGAAATCGTCGTAATTGAGCCATTTACGACGAAAAAAAATTGTCGTTTTTGGTCGAGTAGTAAGTTCGTTTTTTCGTCTCAAGATAAAATTGCGTCGCAAGTTAGGAAGTAGGAGCCCACATACTGAATAAAATAATAAATCTACTTACGACGGAATTTATCGTCGTAAGATACTAGAATACGACGAACAATAACGTCGTAAGTTATGTACTTACGACAGAAAAAACGTCGGATATTACTTTACGGGACCCACTTTTAATAAGATAAAACATAATTTATGACGGAAAAAAGCGTCGTAAGTTAGAAATTTCCGACAGAAAAATCGTCGTATTTTAGAAGGTGGAGCCTACAAGCTTGAAAATGAAAATTCAAAAAAAAAATTAAATATGAAAATATATACATTACGACGGAATGTTTGAACAGAATGTTTGAAGAACAACCGTCATAAGTTTGTTTTTCCAGAATAACCAAATACTAATTTTTCAGTATCCAACCATTTTCGGCTTCCAATTTAAATTATAAACCTAAACCTGCCAAAATTTTATACAATCGCAAACTCAAAATAAACTCTAAAACTGCCAAAAGACAATAACATTTATTAAAACAAAATACACAATTATCATTGTATTAAGTTTTATCAATAATTCTAAATCAAACACATTACATAATTACATTCTTTACGTCTAACTTAGAAGTAACTTATATTATGAATGCCATGCTCTTAAATTAGGCGCCCAGGGAAATATCCCTGTTGTCTTAATTCAAATATAGCTGATGAACTTGTCATGCAATTGAAACCTGAAATCAGTGGCAATTGACCTGTGCACCGAAAGAACACACACTTAGAGCACGAGAAATAATAAACGACAACATTCTATTGCTAGACACAAATCTAACACAGTAGTGACAAAAATATGTCATTTGTCTTCTGTAAACTGCAGTTTATACAAATATAGAAAAAACCATAAAGTTAAGTTAAAAAAAATAATAAATCTTGTATCATGACTAAATAAGTATGGAAATCATGTTCATGTATGAGAACCATTTATAATTGGGTCAATCTATCAAATACTGCAATATGCAGAGAATTAAAAACCACACAAACACAGAAACATATCTTTGGACCCTAAATGCTTACTACTGTAAAATTAAACTTTGAACTATTTAACTATATATTTCTGTCAAACTAGCCTATTACCTGACTATTTGGAAATTAAATACACATTTCGAAAGCACTTCAGTTCTCACCAAGTTGGTACAAGCACGGTACCATTATTGTAAACATTTGATTTAGAGCAAGTGAACTTATAATAAATCATTGACATGCAGTGTTCAAAGAGAATATACTAATTGACTCAACTACTTGACTAAAAAAGCAGGACATATATTTAGCACAGGAAACTTCATACATAAACAAATTTAGGAAAATACGTGAAGAGCCAATATTTTATCTAAATTTGAAGAATCCACACCATGCAACTGGGAAATTTGACTGTTTGACTTGCAATGACATGCAAGAATCTCCAAAACAGCTTTAATTTTTGAAGAAATATAGTCACTCTGGAAAATTAACGACTTTTCAGGTTGAGATTAACTAGAAGGTTTATCAACTTGGTTATTAGATAGATACCTTCTTAGGGTAGCTTTGGAGAACACAAGATCAGGAGCAAGTTGCTAACATGTTCGCACATTGTGACAATTGCATCTTTAGGTGGATGAACTCTGTCTAATCTGGCTTATTTTAGTAACATCGTTATTTATGACATCTTGGTCATTATGTATTAAAAAATGTAAGATCATTTTCTTTTACATGTACACTCAGTATATATTGAACACAACACATGGGGCAATATTATATACATATATTAACTAAAGATACTACAACTAGAATAGATAATACAAGTTAATGATCACAATCAATTATAAAATAATAAGTTCCTATAACAAAATAAAAACTATCTACTTAGTAAAAAAGAAAAAAAAACAACTTACAGGAAACTAAACATTCGAGGGATATTGAGATTAAATTTACCATTTCTTGTTATCAAGAACTGTTCATCAACAGGCAAGTATGACTTCCTCTTGCTTGGTTCACCAGATTTCCTGCCAATCAATAGAACAAGTTTTTTCAAGAACTTTCCACCTAAACCAAGCAAAACGAACAGATAAAAAGCAATACATTTTTACCATATCCTTCACTACAACCCTATTAATCAATAGATGTACGGACTATACAGTCACATATACTGCTATAACATATGCAATAGAGACACTGTCATTATCCCATCAAAATTCAATCCGCAATATCAATAACTAACAAGTCTGACTAAGAAAATCCGATCTGGAACTATACAGTTAATTGATTAGAAGAACAAAGTTTTTTTATGTAGCCATTCTTACATTGCTAATATATCGAATTCGAATGTCATCAATTTATTTGGATCTAATTCATTCTGGTTCACTGAATTATATAACAAATTAATTGTCTACTGGTTCAGTGTCAGTGTTTTTGGGGTTTCTGCCAACTCAATGCAGTGTTCTTATGGTCAAAGGGGAAATAGTGTACCAACTATTCTACTTACGATGAAAAAGCGTTTGTATTCAGGAGGAGGCCTTCACGTACAATCTTCCCAAAATAAATTGATCTATAGTTGGTGTGATTATGATATGATTTTGAACGGTGTATAACATGTGATTTGCTCGAAGGCAGAAAAAAATTTCCGGATTAATGCAGAGAATACATAAGAGGAAAGTGTTAGAAACCATCTGAACAGAGGTGTAGTAGCGCGTGGTATTGATGTACATTGTCTGGCAGGCTTAATTAAAGTATTCAGCACATTATGTTAATATCCAGTTGGCCATGATATAAGTCTCTAGTCCAGTATCGAAATATTACACATATTGTTTCTAATGTTAGGCATCCGTCCTTGACCTGATTCGTCTAAACTGTCATCAGCCAGTGAATACAACACTTGTGTGAGATAGGAAGACTAGATGCTAGTCAGTGTTGAGTTTGATTCATGGAAAAGAACTCTTGATTTAATGCTCAGTATGTCGCTAAGGTTTGAGCCTATTTTAATTATTGAGGTAGGATCCACGTAGAGAATCAATTTATAAGCGGCATAGTGCTCAGTGCATACATTCTGTTCAAGACAAACTCAATAATTCTAATGTTAAAGTATATTATCTATACTGCATATCTATGTTGTTGCGATTTAGCCATAATAAGGAAATGGTATACTGTATATATATTGTCACCTGGTTGACTACGAAAGTAACCATTTTGGTCTAGTTCGGTCTCTGTGAGTGTGTAAAATAACAGGGGGAAATGGTAAATCTTTCAAGTGATCACCAGAGGATAGATCAAAACAGAATCACAGGTTCCTGCATCGAATATAGTTTACTATTTTACTTCTTTTAACCCAGAAAGCACTACAAGTCTACAACTTTATAGCTGATATATACCTTGATCAGATTCTGATTCTGAACAGGTTTGCTTATAGGCTCAGCAATATCCCTTTTTATTTTCACCTTGCATGTAAGAAGAGCATCTATAGTCTGTATTACATCTGCTACACAACTATCAACAAACAAAAAACCAAAAGCATAAACTTTCAAGAAATGCAATGCATGAATCCAATATTATGCTAGAAAAGATAAACGTCACCAACCTTAGAGCTGACACTGCTCTTGGAACGCCACAGTACTCTTTGAAACTGTGGAGTACCTTAGATTGTGACAAGTAAAGACCTGCGTCAAGGCCAGGTACATAAAGCATAACAACTTTGCGAATCAGGGGTTTGTTCTGCATATCGGAAGATAACTCAGCATTACACACACCAAAAATATTGAATATGATATGCAAGTGCCAATCTGGAAAAAAAAATCCTTCTTAAACAAAGAAATAGTAATATTGAACTATATTAGCTGATTTGTTATTTATTCATATTTTCCCACAAGACTGTTCTTCACAATTCAAATTATTTGTATTCTCTAAGCAACACAAACAAAAACAAATAAATACAAATCTACCACATAAATCACTACAAGAAAATCAGTAGCTAATTACAGTACAATTTACAAAATCCACACAAATATATATACAAAGAGAGGGAAAGAGAGGGGGAAGGAGAAAGGGAGAGAGAGATATATGAGCATAGAGAGAGGGGAGAGAGATATGCATACCAGGAAGAGAGAGAGAGAGAGAAAGAGAGAGAGAGACGCCTTCCATGAATCCAAAAATAAGTCCCAAGCCCTAGTTTTGAAGACGACTAAAACCCCAAATTGAAGTCGAATTTAAACCCTAAACGAAACCATAACTAAAGCCCCAGTGAAAGAAGCATACGAATCAACCAAAGGAGGCTAGAAATAAAGTAAACATTTATGTATGTATAGATTTTGCATAACCAGGAGAGGAGGGGGGAGAAAGAGAGGGGAAGAGTGAAGAGAGAGAAGAAGCAAGAAAGAGAAAATGAAAATAAATTCAGATCTGAAGCAATTAGATTATTACACTGTCCTGTTTCTCAAAAGGCGTGGTGTTTTATTTTGGAAAAATCAGAAATAAAGGTCCATTTGCCCCTTTAATTTTCACTTATGTTTCAATAAATTTTTTATTAAAATTTAAGTAGATTAAATATTGATAATTATTTTAAATGTAAATAAATATATTTGGCTTTAATTTGGCTTGTCATTTTAACAGTCAAACTCGAGTTTGACTAGTACAACTAACTACTGTTTACTTCGAATTTGT